>NW_024467318.1:232943-234090 GCF_000600275.1 Aspergillus ruber CBS 135680 | reverse complement strand
AAAAAAAAAAAAAAAAAAAAAAAAAAAAAAAAAAAAAATCCGTGCGTGAATGGTGGTATACTTACCAGATGCGCGAGAATTAGACCTTGTGGACTTGGCCGAGTTCGACCCATCAACAATGGTGTTTGGATAATCAGATAAAGCAGCACGCTTGGGAACAGGCCTCCGAGGGCGTCCGGTGTGCAAGATGGGTCCTGGCCCGGACGATACCGTTCTACGGGGCCTCCAATGCTGAGGGCCAAATCGTGGAGGTGGTTCTGGCCCGTGCCCTAACATCATTGGGTACGGTGACGGGTAATAGCCCGAGCCGTACCCAGGTGTCTGACCAAACATGGGCGCATTGACGCCAGGGTGTTGTGGAAGAGAGTGCACATATGTGGGAATGCCCAGGTACGACGGTTGCTGATGCGGTTGTGGATAATAGTGTGGATATACCACGGGGTAAGTCATCGAATATGCCGGGGTTCTTCCATCCGTTGCCTGATCGCCACCCCGAAAAGATGGGGCGGGGTGCATCTGATAATACACCCCCGGGGACTGCATAGCGAATTGAGGCTGCATATGATGGTACTGATCGAATTGAACAACATTCGATTGATAGCCAGGCAATGTAGAGCTCATACCGTCCATATTTAACGCAGATGACGGGTGAGCCGATAGGGATGGTCCATTATTTGCGGCCATGTACGCATTCATTTGTGAAGGACGATGGGCAACATTATCCGGTCGTGCAGGTCCGTGGCAAGTGGTCGTGTCTATATTCGAGCGAACAATTTGGTCAGTGCAGTACAATGGAGATATGAGCTTGCTCTTTTTCTGTTTTGTTTTTTCCTTTCGTGGGAATTTGGGCCAGATCTTTCGCCCGAACCGACGAACACGAAGGGTGTCTTACCGCATTTCAACGACTCCTGGGAAGAAGGCTTTGTTGAAGATGAAGTTCCATCAGAAGGCTGGCTGGAAGGATTATTATTGTCGCCAGAGTCTGTCATGGTAAGAAAGATGAGGGTTAGGAACACACAAGATACGCATGAAAAATGCGCACAGAAAACGCTCTCTGACCGGTCAAATTAGAGGGCGCTCCTGACAACAATCAACAACAACCACACACGAAAAAAAAAAAAAAAAAAAAAAAAAAAAAAAAAAAAAA
>NW_024467318.1:209691-232843 GCF_000600275.1 Aspergillus ruber CBS 135680 | reverse complement strand
AAAAAAAAAAAAAAAAAACAAAAAAAAAGAAGAAAGCACTCACAACACGAATACAACAAAATGATGAAAAAGGCAACGGTCAAGAACCTGAATATAGGTAATCAGGTATACATACCTTTTTTTCTGGATCCTGCCTCTTGCCTATGTTTGTTCTTACGCCTTGTGCGCAGAGCACCAATTTTGCGGTGCCGACTTAACTTGACTGCTTGCCTTCTATTCCATGCAATGCAGTTAGAATAAAATAACGCAACCATGAACCATTGCTGTGACAATAGACTCGGAGGAACGTGAGGTATCCAGGAAATGAGCAAAGGAAGAGGGATATGTGGGACAGGAAAAAAGGAGCGATGATAATAACGGACGCCGGGGTATTGTATGCCTGGACACTATTTTTCTGCCGGTAGGTAAATTGGACCCAACTGGCCCGATGGAGAATCGATACGGCATGAGTTTTACAATACAGATGCCTCTTCCCTTTTCATCCCCGTAACGTATAGGGGTAACGTGTAGGGAAGATAAAGAAAGAGACCAAGTGAAGGGATGGCTGTGAGACCAAGGGTGGAACACCGACGTATGTTTGATATATCATTATCGAAGACCAAGCGGTGACAACTTGGATGCACGATAGAGAACAGATGGGTGATAATGGAGAAATAGTAGTCCATGCAGGAGACAAGCCACAGCTAACGAACAAGGAACGAGGTAAGCCCAACTCACCGGATGTGATATGCACTTGGTTCTTGCTTTGGGCTATTGCCAGGAATGTGAACCCGTTCTGATTCGGCAAGATGGTGGGTTCAGGACGGTAAGAAAACAAGGAACGAAGTACGGGGGGGTTCAAAAGGGAAAAGGAGAAAGAAGAGCAACCTATAAAGCTGATTGAATAAATAGAAACAAGTACGAGATAGGATCATAAGCGTATCATAAGATATCATAAAATGTCATAGGGGGATCATGGCATAGTGTTTTATCCATGCAGACATGACGAAAGGGAAAGAGGAAGAGAGAAAGAGAGAGAAAGAAGGAAAGAGAAATGAGCCGAGGACAAATAAGTAACAATTACAAAAAACAGAAGAGAATCATCTCCACGGATAATCAAGCAATTCTGTGGATACGTGGGTACAGAGTACGGAGGTGTAGTATACGGAGTACAGAGTGCAGAAGAGGAGAATAATGGGGATGCTCGGGATTATATGCTGGAGATAACGTACTCGAGGGACAGAACGTGATTCGTCCGTGGCATTGTTTGTCCCTGACCCATTCCAAGGACACTGTACCCATTGGAAGGTCCAGAGCATTGTCTACACGTATGTACCACTACTACCACTCTATGGGAGAGAACATGCACTATCTTCAATGGGATGCAGATAATTAAGGTGGCAAGATTGATCTACTATATGGCCTCCAATCACTGGACTCAGGTGTATCCACATCATCTCATGTGCTCTCCCTTTCTATGCTTATGGGGACTGACAGTGGCAAATGGTGGCGCACTGCCTTCCTGAATAGGAAAGAACGAGGTGGATGAAGTGCATTCCCACTAGGGCCGGATGTCTCCATCCAAATCACCAATGAGATCCATTTATTCGGCTGCTGTGACGTTGATCCTGCCGACACTCAAATCGAGTGAAAATACCGTGAGTCTTCGTGCTACCATGAACCCCTTTAGACAGAGGGAATTCCCTGCTAAGAATAATGCCAACATAAATGTCAGCAGTGGTAGAATATTCTTGATTGGAGTCGGTACGGACAAGTCTAGGCGGAAATTTTATCCGACCGAGTCACAGTGCGGGTGTGCTTTGCACATTCTGTACTCCAAAGTACACAATAATAATTGACATCCAATCCGATTTCCCCATCATCCACGTACAAAATTGCAAATATCTGTGTCTCCATAATTCTCTGAAGCCCTTCTCCATCACCGCAAACCTTCCGTTCCATAGGCGGCATGAGATACCTGCCAATCAGCGTTGTTCCTGGCCCACTTCATCCGAGTCATCATACCATTATGTACATGTACTATGTACTTATGGAAGTTCTACTCAGTAGTATACATAAGGGTGGTATTGTTATATGGGGAGCTTCAATTTCCATTGAGCCTATTTCTCTGCTCTGTACAGAGTAGAAGAGAGATGTATAGGTAGCTATATTTCGCTCAATCAGCACCCGAATACAGCGAATACAAATCAGAAAAATCATAAGCTGCGGAACCCTCTCTAAGCATCTAGAAAACTCCTACATATCGATCATCAATCGCCACAAACACAGCCATTTTCCATCCACCAAATCTATCCCTGCACTAATATCTACTGCAGAGTACTCTATACGGTATCCCCAGTGATGTCATCTCCAATCCTATCGACGATAGCCAGCGATCCATGGATAAGTGTTCCATGAAACCACTTATTGACAAATGCTGTTTCTATTCCTGTAGCAAATTGAGGCTAATGAACCGTGTTGCATCTGACCTTATGCCATTTTACCTACTGAATCCTAAAATAATTTCCATCCAACCTCTACCTTCTAATTACTTAATACTGCTTAGCACCAAACCGGGACTGCGGAATAGAACGGCCAGAACCATTTAGAACGCCCGGGGAAAACAAAACAAAAAAAAAAAAAAAAAGGCAAAAAAGACTGGAAAAAACCATGGTACATACAGAGGGACATTTTCTATAGAGTATTCTAGACTAAGTACAACCGCGGCCTCAGTTAGAGAAAAATCTGCTATAGACATGTGAAAGGGAGACAAATCCAGTGAATCTGTATCATCGTCATCATCATCAATTGTGTATTTGCTCAAAACTGGTATACAAGTATAAAGGAGAAAGAAAACAAACCAAAACTAATGCCACCCAAAGAATCCAACGCAAAAAAGCAAGTCATTATATTCACAGGACTCATTCATTAGAGTATAAAAATTAACATTACGTGCAATGATATGCAACGAAAAGAAAAGATGTGCCAACTCGATCATCGGTCGATTCCGAGCGAAGCTACTTTGCCGGCAAACCGTGCACCAGCGCTCCCTCGTTTATGCAATTTCTCCCGGTCCCTGCTGGAATTATCGAGAGAACTGCTCGGTGTATGTGACGATGACCCTGGGTAATCATTCCGAATTGTCGGGAGGGTTCCCAGCGTATCAGCAGTCGTCCTACCGGCGCCCACACCGATCGGTGGAGGCATTCGACTAGTTCGCTGGCTAAGGTATAGTTGCGCTGCTGGTGATAATGGGATTGGTGGAGGCTGTAATGGAATTTCGGCTCCATTCTGGACGAGTATTTCCGCAACGGGAAACGGAATTGCCTTAATTGAAGTGGCCGTACTGGGCCGCGAAGATGCACTGCTTGTCGGCGTCGAGCCAGGAGATGCGGGATCGGCCGCGGCCAGAGCGAGAAATACTGCGTGGGTATTGCGGGAGCGGTCCGTCACGTTGACATTGGCACGCAGAGCAATGCCATAGAGCACGCCCTGGATATCATGCTTTTTAATCGAGGCCAAAAGTGACTCATCCGGTGTCGTGAACCGGGAACGTGGGGATGGCAGCTGTTGCACATAGGTCCGCTCACTATATTTGGCGCTAATAAACTTCAGGCGCTGTTCACGAGTCGAGCTGGCACTCGGCTTCAGCGACTGATCCAACATGGCCTCCCAGACCATGTTGCTGACCCGGTTGCCAACCTGAAGGAGGATCTCGACAATGTCGTTTGAAAACGAATGGACGTCCAGCGTTAGAGACCGAATTTTCGAGATATGCGTTCCCAAAGACCGGTGAATACCACTGCACTCAATACACAGGATGATTCCCAGATTGATCGATACCCACTCGACTTTTGAATTTGACCCACAATCGGCGCACCAATTGTTTCCCTGGTCCGCATTGCGGACGGCTTGAAGCAACTTTGCTGGATCCTCGTCATAACTGTTGCTATCAGTACGGACGTAGCCGGGCCGTGCTCCGACAGTCGTCCGGCGATTCACGGTATTTGATCCCGTAGAGTTCGAATGATGGCCCGAATATGACGAGCTTTTCCCAGTAAAAACGGAACCGATGTCGCGGCCGGTGCCGTCATTCTTGGACGAAACCGCTGATTGAGGTGGTACGACACGGCCCTCGACAGCGCTTTGCAGGGCATTGTTGATGGCCCGGATCCAATTGGCCATATCCTCCTCCGATGTTGCCTGGTAGATACGCTTGTATTGAGGAGTAATCACTTCAAAACAGAATCGCCGTTCGGCATTCCGTGCCTCCCGCACGGAAGCCATCCGAAGATCGATGGGGTCCATGTGCAGGTCCAATTTCTGCTTCCAATTACTGTATTCGGAAAGTTTCCCTTGATCCAAAACAATCCAGAACCTGGAATGATTATTAGTCGAAAGAGGAAAAAAGAAAAAAGAGTTCTAATAGCCTCACTTATGCCATGCTTGTTTGTTGATACCCTTAGGATCAATGTGAGATCCAGGTCGGGACAGAGCCCAAAGAAGACCCTCCTTTCGATGTTGACCTAGCAAAGATTATTGGGTTAGAGCTAGAATTTAATAGAGATTACAGAAGGAAAAACAACCTACCACTTGCATCGGTAGGAGAAATGGATGCTCCTCCAGACGTACCCAGTACTGTCTGGTTGGTTTGTGACGACATGGTGGAAGTGTTGCTGATCACGTTGCGGACTTGAGATCCCGTGCTATCCGCGCGACCAAGCTCAGTTTCCGTATTCTGTGTTTGAGCCCCATTTGTTGTTGCCGATAACGTTGCTGGGGCGCCCTGATTCGGAAACGACTCCGGCTCGAGATACGTGTTGCTATTTTTCTCCAGAGCCCTCCTTTTTTCTTCCCTTTCTGTCCTAAGAAACTGAAACTCCTTGTCGGCCTGGGTGACCTCATGAACTAGGGCATCCAGTTGAGGAACCATGACCTCGACTTTGTGGGCTGCTGCAAGGAAATTCTTCGCCTGGGTGTCTGCGTACTTGGTGAGATGCGAAAGGACCTCTTGTTCTTTACGACCACCATGCAGGTCTTGCATGAACGAAGAGTAATCGAATCTCTTCAGCTCAAAGTTACGCCGCTTGGCTTGGTATTTGGAATCACTCTCGACACGTTTCTTCTCTTTCAGCGAATCCTGTCGCTGTCCGAGATAGCGACTGACGTAGGCATAGTAGTCCCTGCTTTCTTCTTCGAATTCTTTCTTCTTCGCCTCCGCTTGCTTGATGTCGTTGTTGTATAGTTTAACCAAAGGCTCAATGACCAGCTTTTGCAACTGGATCGTATTGACTTGCTCGTATCTGAGGATCTGCCGAGCGCTCTTTTCATAATAATGGTCGAGAGCAGGTTGGATCGCGTTCGCATTGGATGTGGAGGCCTCATTCAGTGCGCCCAAGAAACCCGAAACAGCTTCGTTGCAGGCAATTTGGGCTTGCTGAGCCGCCTCGGCTTTCTTGAGAACTTTCTTTATCTTGGTCCGCATGTTGCCCGTCTTCTGTTCCAACGCTTTCATTGTGGCGCGGAACAGCGGCCCGTCGTCAACGGCACTCATATCCTCACCAAGTCGTGAAGTTGGAAGGTCGAGTTTCACAGGAGGCGGCGGAGGCGGAACTTGAGGATGCGGGGGGTAATCATTATTAGTATTATTATTGGTGTTGCTGTTGTTATTAGCATTACTATTAGCATTAGTATCGCCGTTCTCAGATGGAGCGCGCAAAGGCATATGAGTGCTGGCTGTTGTGTCTGCATCACTGCCATGTGAACGAACTGAATGGGACGACGGCATGCGATTGCGAATTGGAAAATGAAGATCAAGGTTAGGCGACAAGAGCTGTGGACTTGGGAGTAAGCGGACATTGTTCTGCACCCAGAACGAAAAATGCGCCAATGTGTTCAGGCGATTCGCCCGCGAGTCATAGTCGAGGAAGCTGCAACTATTGCGCCAACCACCGCCTCTGTCTTCAACCGTTTTTGGAGGTTTCCATTTCCACGACCACTCGAACTGAACCGACGGGCTGCCTCCGGTAGAATAGTCCCCCACAAGTTGCACGTTCGAGTTATTCTGCAAGTTGGGGTTTGCATGGAACTCTCTAGTGATCAGGTTATCAAGTTCCTTGGAATTCGACGCATGCGCGAACGTCAGGCCTGTGAGGACGGTGTCGGTTACTTCTGGTAGAGATGTCGAGACCCCGTTGACAGTGGAATTCGCAGCATTGCCGGTCTGAGTCTGTCTCATGATAAAGGTGAAGTTGAATTGTAGCTCATCTTCGTTGTTTAGGCGCAATATGAAGTTGGGCACCTGGGCGGATGGAGGGGGGTCAGGGTCCTGCAAAAAGCCGTCCGCACAACATCCCAAGTCAGTCTCTGAAAAGCGTTTAATCCATTGCAAATATGCGATATTCTGCTTGGAGTTAGTTACTTACCTGTACATATTCAATTGGGCTGTCATCGCCAAGATCACGTTTTGCTGTGTATCTCGTGGCGGGGAACGCATTTGGGGCGAGGTTCAACAGAATCCGATTCTTCGAATTGATGACCGAAACATGCGAAACGGTAACTATAGGGTGCAGTTTGAATCAGTATAAGCCCCTCATTAATTCCGGAATCTAAGGGCACTCGGAGAAAAAACGGGACCAGGTCCCATCGGCCAGATCTAGCCCAGGTACCACACAGGAACCAACATACATCTAGACTGATCCTTGAAGAACAAAGTCCCCGTATCATCCAGACGACTTCCAACATTCCCCATCTTGAAACCGAAGACCGACCGAAGCAGATAGTTATAGGCACCGTTCAAAAAGGAAACCGGGAGAGGGGCCGGACCAGTTGAGAGTCACCATCGACGGTCTGCGCGCACACGGATTGAATGCTGCTGTTTCGAATAACAGGGCGGTCATCCAATTCGAGGGTTCTCTAAGCGCTCGCGAAAAGGAGGGGAGAAAACCCTCTGAATAGTGGGACGTGCTCGATAGATGGCAGACGATATTAAACGGCGCGTTTAGGAGGCAGGTCAGTCCACGGTCGGATAAAAGTCGCACTAGACTGTTGGGCCTGGTGTCGGAGATAAGAATGGTGCTTGTAGAGGCTGGATCCTGAGTCGAACAGCGATGATTTCGACACTGTAAGAGAAATTGGCGAGGGAGAATGAGTTGGAGAAAGTGTGAAAGAGATGGGAGGGAGTTAAGGTATTAGCCGCTGGGCAGTGTTTGGTGGTGGTGTTGGTGGTCGATCGGTCGGAGAAGAGAAAGAGGAGTGTCCCGCACTCGACTCGCTCAACAGACGGTGTGAATAAGAGAGCTTTATATTACTAGGATAGAAGAATATGGCTATTGTTAAAACCGATATATTATCATAACTGAGAGCAAAGAACAGAGAGAGAAAGAGAGAGAGAGAGAGGACTACGAAAGATGGTTGGATCCTACCCACGTTCCTCTGGTCACGTTCCAAAGAACTCTGCGCTCAATTGATCTTAATTGACCTAGTTATATTCATAGGATAATAGACTCGTCTCTATCCGGCCTCAACGGTCATCTCTTGATATACATTAAAAAAAATGACCTGTCTATTTGTATCCACGCGCAGTTCGCATTAACACTACAGCTGACCCCTATACGGAGCTGCAACGGTCACCTGAGACAGACAAAGCAAAGAAGACGACTACTATGGATGCAAAAAGCATTTTCTCTACAGAATATTCAGAGTTTTTCATGTTGTATATATCTAATAAAAGAAAATCAACAGGCAGCCCGACAACGCAATGGCTCAAGAACCATCGTGTTGCCAGACATATGGCAATGCTAATTATAGTATTAACAATCATACGCATGCATAGAAAATGAAACAAACAGTAAACTGCGGAGAGGCGGGTATAAATATGCTGTGGCACAAGACTTCTCTCGTGTAGGGTCATAACCCAGAAAGAATATAGAGAAAGCCTCCAGGGATGGTTCATGGAGGAATACCACACAAGAAAAGGAAACCAGTCTAAGACGATGAAACAAAAGAAATAAATCACGAGGTACCAGGTCGCATCTCAGATGTATCCAGTTGCCCGGTAGTCGCCGGATTTCTGGAGGTGCCCGGACGATGCTTCGGATGCTTCAAATGGTGACGACGGTGATGATCATGATCATGAGGATCATTTTCCTGCTGGGCCCATTTCATAACCTGGCCCTTCACATCACGCATTTCATGCATCCTTTGCTTGAATTCGCCGCGTTGCTTCGCACGGACGCCGCTGAGTTCATCCAGTTCTTCCTCTTCAGAACTGGAAATAGACAGGGAGGAGGTGCTGCTCTGCTGGAGGAAGGTAATCTGTCGACCCTCCTGCTTCTTGCATTCTCTCTGCTCATTCTTCATCGTGCCCATCCGCTCCGCATCGTCCTGACAGTCCAGGGTAGTGATGTGTAGACCGGGTAGGTTTGCCGACAAGAACCCCTTGAGCAAATGAAGTATCTTGGCATTAGGGCGATATGTACCGCTGTCATTATCAATGAACAATTCATAGTCTGCTGGGTCTGTAGAGATCTCTGTGGGCGCATCCTCCTGCGCTTCCTCGACCGGGATCTCATTCTCTTCGTCATGAGAACGATGCCGATGGTGGCGGTGCTTACGTCGTCGAAGGAAAAACTCGCCCGAATATGCGATGTAGATGGACACGTTGCTGTGCATCGTGTGCTTACTCAATAGGTCAATTCCGAATTCCTTGCCAGTTTCGGTGAAACGCATCTGTCCATCGAGGGTGAGAACATAAGTAAAGATCCGTCCACCTTGGCCGTAATGTGCAAACTCCAGGAATTTCTGGGTCATTTCGAAACACGGCGACGAGAACTGTCCGTTCTGAGTCGTGCGATCAAAGTTATAGACCCGCTCATGCTGGTGATGTAGGGCTCGGTTGAGAATCCGCCCGCGCAAACTCTGCGACGTGAACATACCAGCTACAAACGGCCTGAATTCGACATAACGATGGTAGAGCTGCCATGGCGCGGGGCCTCGAAATTGCATCTGAATCGCTTGAAAGCTAAATAGACTGTGTTAGCGAACAGAAGGAACAAATGGCATAGGGCGCAAACATACTTGTAGCGACTGATTGATTTCTTCCCATCCTGACCTTGAACCTCATCCTTTGTCCCTGCCAATCTTCCAATCAATGGCGAGAAGTGCTTGAACCAATAGTTAGGTCCCTGTGTGTAGACTTGGCCTCCGTCGTTGCCGGGCGTTTTCCCTAAACATTCGACACTGATAATCACATAGGAACTCGGGTCGTTGCGGCGCGAAGTAAACGCAGCCAAATTTCCGAAAATATAGACCCGCTTGCTGCCCATGCGCTTCTTGACCTTGAATTTCTGTTCCTTGATACCCGGCCAGTTCTCATTTATCGAATTGACCTGCACGTAGGCATTACCCAGTTTGTCATCGTGGTCCGCCGCATCCTCATCAAACACAACGCACTTGAGCTCGAAGCCCGACGCAGGCACGTTCGCAACGACCCACTCACTGTTCCAAACAGGATCCAGATTCTTGCGCACGGTAGGAGTGCGAAAAGTCAGCCCCGGGTCTTGCTTATGGCGTTGCGGCAAGCTAACTGATAGATGCGCAGCGATATACGGATCCGATGAAAAGGAGCCGAAATCCGCAAAAGGCAGGTTGTCACCGCGATGGAAGGTAAAGCGCAAGGTGTACCCGGGCGGCGCATGCGGAATAGGCGTATTATCGAAGCCTCCTGCTGGTTGATGGTCGCTATTAGAAGTATCGGCACCAGAACCACCAGCACCAGACTCGTCGTCTGGTGGAGAACCTTTTTTCATAGCGACTGTTTGATCATGGAGTTTATCGGCGTGGTCGATAAGTTTAGGAGCAATTTTGTCTCCCTGATGACGGGGGCGCACCCGGGGATGAGTGGTGGCGTCTTCTTCCATGGTGGAATTGTTGCTGCCTGCCACAGCAGCCGATGCGGGAGGGCTCCGGGGATGGAGGGGACATGGATTTAATTAACAGGGGAAGGGGAAAAAAGAAAAAAAAAAAAAAAAAGAGAAAGAAAAGAAAGAGGAGAAAAGAGTCCTAAGAAGAGGAGAATAAGAATAAGTAAAAATGTGATAATGGTAACTCAAAAAAGTCCGGTCCAAAATCAAGGGAAATAACCATCACCGTCGTTAGTATCGGAGGTAAGGCTCACTTGACCCTACTGGGCTGAATCCCCTCCACGCGGGCCAAGAAAGGCCAAGCTTTTGCCGATCGCCATCCGAGGAACCTTTAACGATGTCAGGGATGATATAACACTAATAGAGTGCATAGCAGTAACTATGATGCGAGATAGAAGTATAGAAATCCATTTATATTCTTGAGCTGTTCTTGATAACACTAAAGAAATCCCCGTCGAGGTATCATTAGATGGCGTTGAGATCTCGCTGAAATGGTAAAGAATAAAAAGCAACAAATAAAAGCTTGATCCTGCAAGCAATAATGATATCCATAAACGTCCAGAATATGACGGATAAAAGGCAAGACGCTGTACTGGCATCCCCACAACTGAGAAAGATCAAGCTCCCCGGAAGAGGAACTGCATGTCCTCAGGTGTCAACTTCTCTAACGCATCGCCCTGATCCTTGTTGATTGTTCCATTGATCAGGTTGGCCTTCTTTTCCTGAAGGAGGACAATCCGAGATTCCACTGAATCCTCAATGCATAACCGGGTGATCACACAAGGACGTCGTTGACCAATGCGGTGGCATCGATCAGCACTCTGCCATTCAGCTGCAGGGTTCCACCATCTAAATGAAGACCATTGATTAGCGTGACGTTTATACCAGAATAGGAACGTGGAACTTACGGATCAACGATGAACACCCTAGATGCCTCAGTCAGATTCAGCGCAACTCCTCCGGCTTTCAAGGAGACCAAAAACACCTCAACATCGACATTCTTCATGAAGTAGTCGATGGAACTCTGTCGCTGAGCTGGTGTCATACTACCGTCCAGCATGACAGTATTGAAGCCAGCTCGACGCAAACGCCATTCGACTAGTTGCAGCATCGAGGTAAACTGGGAGAATACAATGGACTTCTGGGTCTGTTTCTTGCTCCTCAGTTTGTAAAGCTCATAGACAAGCATTTCAATCTTGGTCGAAGAGGTCCAGTCCTCCATGCGAATCCGGTTGACAATCGAGTTCTTCTTGACATGCTCCTCCTCTTGCTCAATGTCTGGCTGTTCAAAGTCGATCGAAAGCGGGATATGGCAACGGGGACAGTCAACAATGGTATCGGAATCAAATGACTTAATATAATCCTTTGCACATCGACGACAGAAATCGTGGCGACAGCGAGACCGAATAGCTTCCTCGGCCGGTTCATCACAGATACAACATACGAGAACGTTCTGCCCAGTCTGCGCATGCTTCTTCAGGATGAGGTCCGGATGATTAGCAACCTGACGCATTTGCATGATCAGACCAAAGATGTTGGCGTAGTTGTTCAACATGACACCTTGGCTCACGTAGGTATCAAACCGTCGAGTCGAGTTGGTCATGATACTCTGGGAAAAGTCACTTTCAATCTCGCCGAAGAATTCGTTGTGCAGAACGACACTACATGCAACTGTTAGCAGATATCGATAGAAAGGCCAGGCAAACCGGAATACTAACCGTTTAGGAGGAAGCTCCATTGCCGCCGTGTGATCTCGCTTCACACGTCTAAGCATGATTCTGTCGGTAATCAGGCGAAGCTTGCCCAAAGCCTCCTTCCGAGCGTCAATGTTATTCATTTCGGTGACTGATCTCGTTAGAATAGAACAGGTGACATGCATATTGTGCTTACTTGGGTTAAGAATCTCCTGATTGAAAACAGAGACATGATCGAACCCCCTGCCATAGATGTTAGATCTTTTGAAACCTGGGAAGGTTGAGAGTAAACCATACCTGTGAGTGCAAGAGGTGCACTTTTTGTCGCGATCCTGAGACCAATGTAGGGACCGGCAGTCACACACTTTACAGAAGTAACACGCAAATGGCTGGACTTCGAGGAAACGCAAAAGCGAGAAAAATTCCCCAATCCTGTTCTGCACCGGTGTCCCAGAAAGGCACCACTTGTAGGTGGCTTTCAACGCGAAGCAAGCACGGGCAACACTGGTAGTACGTTGTTTGATACTATGTGCTTCGTCAAGGATGAGACGGTGGTAATTGATGGAATGGATAACGCCTTCACAATTAGCATGACTGACTGTCGTTTAGAAGTACCGAGATGTAGTCCACTCACTATCTTCCTTGACAATACCATCCGCGCGAGCCCACCCTTTCGATTCTTTCCGATAAATCGATTCAAGCCCAGAATCTATCTCAGGAGTTAGAACTATTCTTTTGAACCGCTACTCGAGAATAGAGGTCTATACAAGATATCATAATAACGTCGTATTTCATAAGGTCCTTCTTTTTCAAAGACTTGATCTTGGAGTTCGAGTTGTGATAGACAAGAACCTTTAGTTGGCCGCTGGTGTATTCCTGCAGCAAGGTTAGGGCTGTTTCGAGGCCAACATCGTCAGGTAGGAACAAACCTGAATCTCAGACTGCCACTGCATAAGTGCCACAGGAGGAACAGCAACAAGGGAAGGCTTTCCAACGGGGTAGTCCGACATCAGCAGGGAGACTGCCTGTATTGTCTTTCCCATGCCCATCTCATCACCCAGCAGACCGCCCTTATATTCAGACTTTTCTTGCTGCATCATCCAGTTTAAACCCTCAAGCTGGAACGACTTCAGTGTTCTAGATATACCGGGGGGTTGTTTAGCTGGCACGGGTGTGATTGGTGGTGTCTTCTTCAATTCATCCCACATTGTCTTAATAGACGGGTGCTGGCCTTCGAGCTTCTTCCGTTCCCTCCATGCCTACATAAGAGATCAGCAACGGGATCCGAATCTGAGAGAAGGCTTTTCCACTTACACGGTTACTCATCCAGAATGGCTTACCGACAGTTGAAACCCGTGTTCCTTTGCGAGACCGTGGGTTTCTTGCGTTACCATTCCTCGCAGGCGGAGGCGGCGACGGCACCTCCTCTTCCAACATAAGCATCAATTCATCTTCGCTGTCAAGCATGTCACTGTCAAGAATTTCATCCTCAGAATCAGAGCCAAGAACCATTCGCGGACCGCTATATATATTCTTGCCATTCTTGTCACGCGGCCGCACTTTTTCGTACTCCGAGTCAGGGCTCTCAAACTCGGAAGTTTCATACTCTGTAATAGCATCCTCGTCACTCACATACTCGCCAGGAGAGAGCTTCCGTCGTTTTGAGTTGATTGCCCTGTATTCCTCAGCTTGCAAGGCACGAGCCAGAGATTCATCCATGTCTTTGGCGAAGCCCGACGGACCTCTCTTTCGCCCTCTCTGAGTACCAAGAGACATTGTGCTGGAGCGCAGCTCCGCGGCACGAGCGGAAGCACTGACTCTCTTATTCGGTCTATTCCCATCAGATTCAACGGGAGTGATAGCGACGCTGGTCGCTGGAGTACTGCCTGAAGCATTCTCGACTGACGATCGTGACGAGGAGGTATGTGAAGCCGATAGATTCTTCACTGGGACAGCAACCTGGAGCGAGTGACTGCGACTCGGGCCAGCAACTTGTTTATTATTCGCGCTGGCATTGTCTCGAGAACGGGCCAGTCTCGCGGACGTGCGTCTAGCAGGAGGCGTATTATTTGAGGACGTATCATTTAACGGAGCTGGATCTTTATCAAGGATAACCTCGTTAGCATTTAGAAATATTCAAATGGCAGAAAATAGCCTGGTTGATAAATCTCCTACCAGTCCTCACTACCACAGCGGCCCTGCGTCCCATAATGGCAGCAAAATATGCACGTTGACTCGAAGAAGCTGTCTAAATTCTATACAGCGATTTATTCGATATCCAAATGCCAAATTCAATGTGCTTGTTGTGAATGGCGGACAGAAGATGGCCAGACATCTGGTCAACAGGAAGAAATCGGAGAACCGGGCGGACGAGGCGAACGAGGCGACATGTCCATTGGTAAGGGATGGAAAACTCTTCACGGCGCCTGCTGCCTGATTCAGCAACTCAAATCCATTGTCTATTCAGTAAACATCAAGTCCTCTACCGAACAAATTTTCTTTTTTTTTTTTGGTGGTACATCTTTCTCTTGCCACTAGACACGAACCGATAAGAGCCCGTATCACCGTATCGCCGCAGGTCGCGTTAATTGAAACGCGAAATCATCACGGGTTCCTGTGACTGTATAGTACCTTGTCAGGTCATTTTGAGCTTTTTTCTTTTCCTTTTCCTTTTTCTTTCATACAGTTAGATTTACGAGGGAAACTACTGATTCTTCAATATGTGCGTTAAAACATTTATAACTTTTTGTTATCCATGTGGCTAACCTCTTCTACAGGCGCAGGAATCAAATCCGTGGGCCGTACGTATTTAATTTGTACAGCTCTTGCAGCAGCCAAGTTCAGTCAACTGACAACAATTGCAGACAATCTGCACTGACAGATTTCCTAGCTGTTAGTTTTGATTTGTTCTCCTTGATAAATCCCCGCTGACATCTGTGATTCCGACTACATAGTCCAACAACATCTCCGCTCATCAGATTCATCAAGACTATCGCAGACGTGTACAAGAAGCAGAGGAACGAGAGGCCGAACAACAAGAGACCGCTGAGCAGGAGGAATCACAACATGAAGCTGACGATAACTACGAAGAGACACACGCAGGCGAATTGCCTGAACAGAAGAAGAAGCGCAAGCGAAAGGAGGCGACTACGCTGGCAAAGATCAAGCAGAGTAAAGAGTTTTCCCGGCGTAAATCTCGACGCTTGATGGACGTGGCCGATGACAATAATGATGAGGAGGATGATGATATGATTGCAAAAGATATGATAGATGAGAAATCTCGGCCGATGCCGGGGCAGCTTGAGAACTGTGAAAAATGCGGGAAACGTTTCACGGTGACTCCATACAGCAGGGCGGGCCCAAATGGAGGATTACTTTGTGCGAAATGCTCGAAAGAAGTCGCAGACCAGGGCAAGAAAGCTGTACCGAAGAAACGCGGGCCGAGAAGTGGCCGTCGGCAGGTTCAAAGTAACTTGCTAGATGGGATTATCCAATACGGCACAATGAGCTTGGTAGAGATGTGTACAAAGGTATGTCAACGACTTCTTGGATAATGGTAGGTATGTTGACAGTCTATCATAGAAAGTTGCCGAGAATATCGACGATGTGGAAGAGTTTGGAGATTTGCCCTCGCCATTACTTCATCGTCTCAGCCAGATTTTGTCCAAGAGACGTGTACTCACCTCGAGGACTCTGAATCTCTTCTTACGACCTGAGCTGCATTCTATTGACATCTATGATTGCGCCAGTGAGTATAGTCTATTCGTTTCTCTGACCCAGGTTTAACTGTTTTGTAGAGCTCGAAACAGATGATTTTCAAAAGATATTCGCATATATGCCATCTTTGACACAAGTTAATCTCCGGTATGCGGGGCAATTGAAAGACAGGGTCTTGGAGTACATGATGGGGCAGAACCCGCAGATCAAGTATTTGCAGTTTGATGCAGTCAATCTTGTCACCGATGCATGCTGGCGGCGAGTGTTCCAGAAGTATGGACTGCAACTGGAGAGTGTGAAGCTATCTAATCTCGACTACTCTTTTGACGATGAGACTGTCGAAGAGCTGTGCAAGCATTGCGCCGGACTGCGACGCTTGAAACTCACGCAATGTTGGAAAACCGGGGACAGATCGCTTAAGGCGATTGCAGGATTAAAATCATTGGAGCATTTGTCGCTCAACTTTGTCAAAGAAACCAGTAAAGAGGAATTGGGAGACATCATTCTGAATGTCGGATCGAACCTGCAGACCTTGTCTTTGGACGGATTCCACCACGCGGATGACCATCTGCTCGGACTTATCCATTCCAAGTGCCATTCGCTCGGCAAATTTCGTCTCTCCGATAACGCTGTGTGTACGGATCACGCCTATGCACAACTGTTCACTGGCTGGCAGAACCCTCCTCTGGAGTATGTGGATCTCTCGTCGACACGCGACGTGGATTACTCCAACCCAGACGGACCAGAGGAACCGGTTGGCCTAGCATCTCAGGGGCTCGTTGCTCTGATGGACCATTCAGGGTCCAAGATTCAGAAATTGAGCATTGCATCGTGTCGTCACGTGTCGCGCGAGGCATTCGAGGAGGTATTTTCTGAGGGTAAGAAATATCCACACCTGACAGAGCTGGATGTCTCGTTCAACACAGTCATGGATGACTTCCTGATCGGCAGTATCTTCCGATGCTGTCCGGCCATTAAAAAGTTGGTCGCCTTCGCTTGCTTCAACGTTCGCGACGTCCGGGTTCCTGCAGGGGTTGCCTTGATTGGAGGTTTGAGAGCACAGGGCCCTATCGTGGTGGAAGGCGGGTATTAGAAATAAGCTGTTATACCCAACATCAACGTATGGCACCGGTCTGCAGATTATGGAGCTGCCCGGCTTCTTGAGCGTATTTTGCTTTCAAGCCTTTCAACTACCATAATATCATGAATATGACGTATGTGTATGTCCATCTGAATCTATTTTTGTTTTGTTTTGTTTTGCTTTATTTATTTATTGCGTTGTTTTCCATCAGTAGCGAGACTGTTCGCTTATGGTCAGTGTGCACGGAGAAGACAGCGACTAATGGTGGTTAATGAGACAGCAGCTTCAATGGGGACCCGAGATATGGTAGATCATGCGATTTCCGTATAAATTGAATGAACTGATGCATCCGCCAGCCGCAGCTAGACTCCGTATTAATTAAATGTCATGAGAAGTCTCCGGGTGCTGATTTAGCCATGGGAATAGTACATCATACGGGCGGATAGAAACTGAAGTATGAGAATGGAGTGGATTTTAGTGCTGCTGATCCTATGCACCAGTTTAAGCATCCGTATATCATCCGTTTCAAGTTGAAACTGGCAGATCTTTAGCTGAGTAGAAGTATTCTGAGTGCTCTGTACTCTGTATACTTGTAGACTCCAAAGAATAATCAGTCTGTAGAGGACGGATAGAGTACAGAGTAAAGAGTACACACATTTGAAATACTCTTCACTAGGCTCAATATAAACTGCATACAGTCTGCACGCTAGATACAGTTTCAATAGAGCCGCCAATAATTGACACATCTCGGAGGCATACAGAAACACAGAGAGTCAGAGCTCTTCCCCTGTAATAGATTTGACAATGTTTCTGTTGGTACTTCATAGTATCTTCTTTTAATTTCATCCCTGCTCTCTTTCTTCATTTTTCATTCTTCAATTCTTCATTTAATTGTCCTTTTTCTTTGTGCTACACTTAATATGGCAAAGACCGCGTTGCTATAATTAACTTGCAGCTGTGCCTCACTCGTCGCTCCTCCACATCCCCAAAACGGTTAACTGTGTTTCTGTCAGTGTCAGTGTCAGTGGTTAGTCTCCTTTTTTCTTTTTCTTTCAATTTTTTCTTTCTCGTCCGACCTGGAGGGCTGGTCTCTCTGGGGATTCTAATACTTGTGCTTGCCCATCCATAATACTTGTACATCCTCTCTCCTGTTGCCGAAAAAGAAACGAGACGCAGAGCTTGTTTATTATTATGTGAAACCCGGCAATCTCTCCTCCCCACCCAACTATCCAAACTATCCTATACTCATTCCACACGAGGTCTCTCTGCGAACTCGATTGGATAGTTTTAATTCCTCCCCTGCCAGAAGCTTCCAATCCTCATATTTTCGCTTTCCATTCATATTACTACCAGTTTCTTGTCTACCAACTATCGGCGACTATTATCCTGACTAGTCATTCCTCTCCATTCCTATTCCCATTCCTATTCGTCCCGTTTTGTCTTGTCTAGTACCAACAACATTCTTTATTTGTCTTATTCCCTTCTACTATTATCGTCGCGACAGCTGTCTCCCGTATTGCTTGCTTGCTGCTGCCCGTTATTGACTCAGATCAGTCATATTAATCTATCAATACGAACCCCCCGCCGCGGTCTCGATCGATTATATGAAACAAGCGGCGCGGCCCAAGTGCGCGCTGGTTGATTTTTTTGCATAACGATCCCCCAGCTGGGAGAAAATCTAGTCTAGGGGCGATAATTTCTTCTAGTCCCATCGAGATGCCCATCAAAATCCCCAAAGGGTTTGCCCGGCGCAAGTCGTCCGGTAACGTTCTGGAAGAATCCGAAAATCCTCCTCAGTCTTCCTTTCGCGTCATTGAGCGTCCTTCCATGGATGCAAGATCTCTCAGTGAAGGCAATCTGCTGGCTCCCAAGAGTGCGTTGATGGCACGCCGATCTTCACAGCCGCTAGAGGTCCCAGATAACAATATCTTTGCGGGCTCCTCGAGACCCTTCAACAAGAATCGGTATGCTCTGTCGTCCTTACACACTCCGGTGAAATTATTCAAACGCAGCTAACAGGTCACAGTGATAGTGGAGGAACCGATACCTCGGCCGTCACCGCCGGAACGTACGAGAGCTCCTCATCGCTACGCTTCAGTTCATCGTCCACCAGTCGTCCCTCGAACGAGACGCCGGCTCCTGAGAATACCCAATCGTCTCAGTCCCGAGGCTTCCACGACATTCCTCCGTTGAGTGGTGCGCTGCGGGCCGCTGGCCGGACACTCTCCTTTGGTGGACGGTTCTACAAAAACTCCGCACCCCAGCAACAGCCTCCACCACAACCAGACTCGTCCAAAACCAAGACAATGACAACTGCCACACCTCCGAAAATATTCGACACGGATTTGAACTTGAACATGGGGAAGGAGAGTGATTTTCAGAGTATGCTGGAAGATTTCGGGAGCCCGAAAGAGGCATCTTTTGGTGATGAACTGGCAGATCCGGTATGAGAGAAAAAAAAAAAAAAAAAAAAAAAAAAAAAAAAAAAAAAAAACCCTCTATTCGATTGCTATCATTCTATGTGTAATTGCTAATTTACTACTCAGGAACCACATTCTTTCTCGTCACCGTCTCAAACTGGGAAAGCATCGCGGCCGCCGCCGATCAACACAGATAGATCAAAGGTAGTCGAACCTTCCCCGTACTCGTGGGACAGTCGTCACTCGGAAGAAGGCCTACTGGGCACATTTGATTCTGGTCGGAGAGATTCGTTAGCAGCTCAAGTCAGTACCATGTCTATCAGCGGAGGACGCAAATCGGTCCCTCCAACTACTACCCCACCGCCGGCCACTACCTCGCACCGTGCTCTGGGCCGACCCAGGGCCGGAGCTGACAAGGGGCTGAGAAGGAGCATGATTCATTCCGAAAAGCGGGACTCAGCTCCGGTGGAGGACGAGGACGCTCGGTTGATCATGCAGGCGCTGTATTCGGGTAAAGGCAACACTCACGAAACGGAAAACGAACCTCTCTTCGGGCATGCAAACGAAGACCTTCAGGGTCCATCTCCACTGCGCGTTCGCAAATCACCTACGCTTTCGGAGTATAACGATGCACGACTTGCTGTCCAGTATGAAAACCATGTACCGAAGTCCACTTCACCGACCAACAAAGTCATGACCCCATCGCAGTTCGAGCATTATAAGCAACAACAGGAGCTGCGAAGGGCCAACAGTGATGCGTCAAAAAGTGAATACTCTTCGGAGAGTGAATTTGACGAAGACGATGAAGCGGAGAAGAACCGGGAGGCAGAAAGACAGAGACGGAAGCAGGAAGCCCACTTGTCGATCTATCGCCAACAGATGATGAAAGTCACTGGCCAGCAGCAGTCGTCAACGCCATCACTCCGCCCGGAGGTGGACCGGTCCAGTAACAGTGACCCGAACCTGACGGTCCGGTCATCCATTCCAGGGAATCCATCCACAAGCGGAAAGAGTAACGACGGCGGTGATGATGATGAAGAGATTCCATTGGGCATCTTGGCAGCCCATGGATTCCCAAGCAGGAATCGTCCCCCCACACGGCTCAGCACTCCCCGATCGATTCCCAATCTCCGATCTTCATTCCAGCTTCCTAGGTCATCTGCGAGTTCAGCTCACGGTGACCAAAGTACCGTCAATCATGCCAGCTTGCCTGCTTTTGCCAAGAATCTGCCACGAGATCCTTACTACGGAGCTAGTATTGTCAATCCTACTAACCGGGAACCTTTGGCTCTGGGTGGAGGTATATCCGCACAGGCAAATCCTTCGTCGTCCGCACTGCCTCCAGGAGGCTTGGTGGGAGTTATTGCTACAGAAGAACGGGCTCGGGCCAACCGACGCGGCAGTCCCAATACTCAGGCGATGTACGAACATGCAGCATTTGGAGGGAGCACTCCTCATCTGGCCGGTGGTATTCCTAGGCCCTACTCAATGATGGGCATCAATCCGCCAAGTGCACCTTCACCCCAGTTGCCAGTCTCTGCGACAGAGCAGGCACAGATCCAGTTATCGCAGCAAATGTCGCAAATGATGCAGCTGCAAATGCAGTGGATGCAACAAATGATACAGATGCAAAGCGGGCAGGGCTCGCTACAACCGCCACCGCAAATGCCAACGGCCGGTCCCTTACCATCTATCAATGTCAACCCGAATGGCAGACCCGCGTCGATGCCAGCAGCTGGGCCTTTGAACCCTGCCGCCACCGGATCGCAAGGTGGTCAGAGAGCTCTCAGTATGTTGAATCCGCAATCGTCTCGGGTGAATACTGGTCCCCCAATGGCGTATGCTGCGGGCGGACTTCGTCCTGGTACGCCAGCTGGGCAAAGTTATGTACCATCGATTGCGCCATCCGAACGTAGCAACGTTGGTGCAGGGCCTCGATATCGACCAATGTCGGCTATGCAACCGGAGCAGGGATCGTCATTGGTGCCCCCCATGTCAAAACCATGGAATGATGAAAACCAGAGGTCGACCGTTTCGCTTGTCAACCCCTCTGCGCCATCAGCCACTGTTCGCCCTGTCTCGAGTGCCGGTTTCTCTATTAGTGCTAGTAGGCCCCAACAAGCTGCTACTGCGGAGGACGACGAAGATGACGATGAGGGCTGGGCCGAACTGATGAAAAAACGAGAAAGCAAGAAGAGCAACTGGAAGACGAAACGAGAGTCTTCGAACCTGAGAGATCTGTTGAACGTCGTACATTGACGGGCGCACATATCTCTCCCCGTTTCCTATTTTACAGCCAATTTCTGCCATTTGTTTTGGATATGAGCAATTCCCCCCCCCCTTACCACAATATTTGACGCAATGACACTCGCATCTATTTACGAAAGCTCTTGATTTGCCTTCGGGCTCATAGTTATGGGATGGTGGACGGCGTTTTCAGGATTTGGTGTCTATCTATTTTATGTGTCTTCAGGATTTATGGGAATTTCTGTCAAAGTAAATGCTAGAGCGATGGTCAATTTCTGTACTTAATCATAGACTAATATACCGAATCTGCAAGCGGACCATAGGGTGACAATGCACGTTCTTAAATGCCAGCCAAGTTTTTAATTATATCATTGGCTTCGCATCGGACACGCTCCAGGATGGTAGCAACAGGCAGAGCCTCCTTGATCAGTCCAACTCCAGTCCCAGCATATGTAGTCATTCTCCCGGCTGGCCCCCATCCGTCATCGCCTTTCTTCATTTCTTCCTGATAGAGTCGCCTGTTCTCCTCATCATCCATTCCTTTTTCGACAGCATCGACATAACTCTCGTTGACCACACCGCGCCCATCGTACCGATCCGGCCAGCCACCAATCCCTCTCACCCGATCATACACCGTCGACCGGACCGTATTACGGCCTCCATCAGACACACGCAGAACCTCTGCTTGATACCCACGAGCAACAGTTGCTTCTGACGATGCCAGAAAGCGCGTCCCCATAATGACTCCTGATGACCCCAGTGCCAGAGACGCAGCCATACCACGTCCATCAACGATGCCTCCTGCTGCTAGGATGACGGGTAAAGCATCCTTTGGCGCGTGATTTACGTGCAGCGCATCCCGCACCTCGGGCACCAGCGTGACGACGGACGCTGAACGGGCCAGCCCATGACCTCCTGCATCTGACCCTTGAACGACCAGAACATCCGGCCGCAGCGCCTTAACCACGTCCACCGCTTCCATCACCGTCCCGACCTGCACCCAGATCTTCGTCCGTCCGTTCGTCGCAGTCCGCACACGCTCAACCCACGCCCGCAAGTCATCAGGCTGCGACCTAGGGGCGAAGAACCACACCGCGCATGGCTTATACCTCCCAATGGAAGCGACTGCGATCTCCAAATCCGCGCCCCAGTTGATAAACCCCACACCCACGGGAAGAATACCCGTCTCGGCGTGGAAATCGCGGGTCTCAGCGTTTTTGGATTCCCTCACGAGCCGGGTGGTTTCTTCTAGGTTGCTCTCCAAGTTAGAAACGTCGAATCCGCCTGCGAGAAAACCAAGACCTCTTGCTTCTGAAACGGATATTGCTAGCGGGGGCAAGGCGATGTTGAGCATCGGAGCCGAGGCTATTAGAGGAGCCTTCGTCCATGGGTAGGTTGATTGAAGGACTGGGTTGGAGGCAGTCATGGTTAATTGAAAGCGGTGTTCTTTTATCTACAAAATGTGAAATATATACAGTATTCAAAGAAAGTGCAAGTAGTAAGAAAGGATTCATGTTGGAGAAATAATATAACCTAATTTGGAAGCATAACCTTATGCCGTCTATAATGCACAGAACCACGTGACAGTCACGGGATTGAATCGGCATTTTGATAAGACAAGCAGCTCTCGCAGCTCTCTTTCTGATAGTCTCCAACCTGGAATTTAGCCATACAGCCCGGAATAGAGAGAGCCACAGCATCTTTTTATTTCCTTCTTTTCTATCTTATCCATTCTCTTTTGCATTCTTCCTTTTCGTTTTTTTTTTTTTTTTTGTGATACCCCCCCTTCGCTGTGTTTTTGCCATCTATTCTGAAGTACATCTTTTAATATCTTTTCGCTTTTGGTTGCTTCGAGAGAAATTGCACGCGTCCACGTAGGTCAATCCTCCTGTCGAACTTTGAAGGAAAAGATTTAGCTAATGCCTTGGCAGTTGATTCTGGCTATCCTTTAAATAATTTGGAAAGACTTTGGATTAAAGCAATAATTCACAAAGATGAACGCACCTGACAGGTAGGGAAGCCTTTTCTTTCTGCCTTCTTTATTTTATTTTATTTTGTTTCTTTTTTCTTTTTTTTTTTTTTTTTTTTTTT
>NW_024467318.1:196050-209591 GCF_000600275.1 Aspergillus ruber CBS 135680 | reverse complement strand
TTTTTTTTTGTTGTGTGCCCATCGATCACAAACATCAACAAATGTCATTGCCAGAGGGGAGGGAAGCAGGGCTTTGTGCTTTCTGTCCAGGACTCTCCCTCTTTTCTTCCTCTTTCTCTTTTGATTTTCATTCACCTTCATCATTTTCCCTTTCTGTATACACTATACTGTACTTCCATCTCTCTCGAAATGGATTCGGGCACAAGTGAAAGAGAGGGCTCGGAGGTCTTCATCTTGCCCTGCGAAATGACGTTTGCGCGTTACATCAATAGGCATAGCAATCCTCATGCTCGCCAGTCGAGTGTCGACTTGGGCATCGACAACGACCGTCAGTCTAGGTGGGCAAGGGTATTTTGGATCTACTTGAAACTTGTCTTTTGTTTGGGTGCACTGTTTCTACTTTTGAAAGAAGACGCTAACTGGCTTTGGTTAATAGATATGAGTCCTTCGTCCTTGCCCCTGGTGAGAACAAAGTTGACTTGGAGATTGACACTCGTAAGTCTTTTTTGTTCTGGGAACATTTTCTTTCTGCTTAAATGCTGATTTTAACGCGGCTGCTAGGTATCCCCTCTTCTGCCATTTTCACCTTTAACAAGGAAGACCATACCCTAGGCAACTTGCTCCGCTCTCGTCTCTTGCAGAGCTCCCACGTCCTTTTTGCCGGTTACAAGGTACGTCGCTGCTCTGGCTCTCATATCTGTTGTCACCATAAGACTATATAACTAACACGCTCATCCAGGTCCCCCACCCTCTACTTCCCAAGTTCGAATTGCGTGTTCAGACCGACGGTGAGATTACTCCCAAGGACGCTGTGATCGCAGCCTGTCACGACTTGGTTAAGGACTTGGGTATTCTCTCCCGTGAGTTCACCAAGGAATATGAGCTGCGCAAAATGGTTGGATCTACCCAGCAGCAGCAGAACGGCCTCGACGGACAGTAGAGGAAATAGTTTGAAATGGTTCCGTGTCATGAACTAGTGCGCATCTGTGCTTTTCGACATGACGCTACTACTAGTCGGATCTGCCACGTCCTTGCGTTTCTTATTGCCACGGCAAATTAACGAGGTTTACGGTTAATGTGCGGGTCCCAAGAGGGAAGAAAAAGAGGAAATGTCAATTTAATCAATTCAAAGATACTTCCAAGTATAATAATATACTATGTACACAGTTGTCGTAATGGCCCATGTGGCCCCCTGACTAAGCCCATACCTGATCGGGGCTAGTGCGCTGTCTCTCCGCGTCCCTGAATTCCGGTTCGTCGGCAGCTCCTGATCTCGCTCTCTCCCCTCCTATCGCTACCTGTTAGTTACTTTCCATTCGTTATTTGTTTTTTTTTTTTTTTTTCCATCTGTTTTCGATGCTATCTTATTCCTTCGTATAGATGTTTTCCGGCTCGAATACCTTCCTGGGCGGCGCCAATAGCGCTCGCCCGGGCACGGCGCCTTACCTACAGCAGCCATACTCCCAATTCCCCGGTCAGCAGCAACCACAACCGCAACAGCCACAGCCAACGGGCTTCGCTCCTCAACCGACCGGATATGCGCATCAGTATACTGGACTCGGAGGCCCTCAACTGCAACCTCAACCAACGGGGTTCGCCGGTGCTGGACAGCTTCAACCGCAATTCACGGGGTTCCCGCCACAACAGCAGCAACCGCAGCCGCAACCACAAAGCTTCCAGCTCTCCCCCCAGCCGCCCCAGTTAACCGGATATCCTCCCCAGAACCAGCTGCAGTCTCAGCCGCCACAGCTTCAAGTCGCTCAATCCACCGGACTGCCCCTTCGGGCTGCAAAGACGTCAAATGAGATAGCTGATTCGTTTAGCGATGGACGCCCGCAGCCGCCACCCAAGGCTCCCTCCGGGGCTGGTAATAAGATCCCTAGTATCAGGCTTTCGTTCATCACCGCGCAGGATCAGGCCAAATTCGAGCAGTTGTTCAAGTCAGCGGTTGGAGAAAACCAGACGATGGATGGTAAGTAGAGATGGATCTGTCACCCCAGAAGTACGGAGTTGCTGATACTTGCTTTCTATAGGCGAGAAAGTCAAGGAGCTACTACTACGATCTAGACTCCCTGGGGGTGACTTGTCGAGGATCTGGTAAGCAGCACAGGCTGGTGAATACTACTCTTTGGGCCAGAAAACTTACAGACCGTGATAGGATTTTGTCGGACACCACCAAATCCGGACAGCTATTCTTTCCTGAATTCGCACTGGCGATGTACCTCTGCAACTTGAAAATTACCGGCAGAGACCTTCCCGCCGCGCTTCCTGAAACGATCCAGAACGAGGTCTCCAGCATGGTGGATATCATTTCCTTTACCGTTCCTGACACGCAGCCGGAGCAACCACTACTCCAGAACAAGGCTGAGCCCCCGGCGCCACAGCAACCCCGGCCGCAGCAGCCGTCGAACTCCCAGCTCCTCAGTCAGTTGACAGCACAACCTACTGGTTTTGTCACCCAGCCAACCGGATTGCAACCCAACCCGACTGGCTTCCCGGGTCAGGGTCTCGCTCCACAGGCGACTGGCTTCCCCGGTCAGGGCATCGCTCCACAAGCGACTGGATTTCCAGGACCTAGCCAGCAGTTCCTGCAGCCTCAACCGACAGGATTGATGAACAACCCGCAGCCCACCGGATACAGTGGCCCTCGCCCCCCTATTCCGCCGATTCCCACCGGATTTGGATCCAACCTGAGCCCAGCTCAGACGGGTGGGACGGCTGCTTTGACCGCGCAGCCTACTGGCATCCCAGGTCAGTGGGGATTTGTAAACGCACCCGCGACAGGATTGCCCAACATTGAGGCTCTTAAACAGCAGCTCATGCCTCAGCCGGGCCGCGAGGGTGGCTTCTCTACCGCTGGACTCTCTGGAAACGCCACCGTTCCATGGGCAATTACTAAAGAGGAGAAGAGGATCTATGATGATCTCTTCCGTGTGTGGGATGGTTTCCGCAAGGGATTCATTGGTGGTGAAACTGCTATTGAGATTATGGGTCAAAGTGGTATGGAGCAGAAGGACCTGGAGCGGATCTGGACTTTGGCGGACCCACACAACCGGGGTAGGCTCAACATGGATGAGTTCGCTGTGGCAATGCATTTGATCTATAGAAGACTTAACGGTTATCCTGTGCCAAACCGTCTTCCACCAGAGCTTGTCCCGCCATCTACAAGGAATCTTAATGATTCTATCGGTACTGTCAAGTCGATGCTTTCGCAAGACGCTGAGTCTCGGAAGGCATCTGGTGCGTTTTTGCAACCCCAGAAGACCGGTGTCAGCTATTTGAAGGATCACTCTTTTCGGGGCGGTGGATCCCCAGGTTTTGGCCGAAAGGATGCCACAATGTTCAAGAATAATGACGAGGCTGCTGCAGGGTACCGATCCAGCGCCCGTCGCCGTGTTGGTAAC
This sequence comes from Aspergillus ruber CBS 135680, assembly GCF_000600275.1. Lineage (NCBI taxonomy): Eukaryota > Fungi > Ascomycota > Eurotiomycetes > Eurotiales > Aspergillaceae > Aspergillus > Aspergillus ruber. The sequence goes on along the minus strand of NW_024467318.1, from coordinate 206,187 downwards.
AATGTTGCTCGGACCCCGTCTCCTGCTGCTTCCCAGACATCAGAAGATGAGCTGTCTATCGACCAGCTGAAGAAGAAAATTCGTGAGACCAAGGTCATGCTCGATGCAGTCGATTTCCAGGATGAGAACCGTGCTGAGGAAAATGAAGTCCTTGACCGCCGGGATCGCAGAGAAGCGGAAAGCCTTATGGAACGGATCCGCCGCGTGCAGGACGACATTGATACCCACCCCAACGCTACTTTCCGTAACCTCGATTCGGGAGCGGAGCGGAGGTCGCTCCGTCGTCAATTGCAGGGCTATGAGGACCAGGTTCCCCAGGTCGCCTCTGATGTCCGCAGACTTGAACGGGAGATCTCTGAGGCTAAACTTGAGCTTTTCCGCCTGAAGGATGCCAAGGCTCACCCTGGCACTGCTTCTAACATCATTGGCACCGGTCCCGGTGGCACGGTCACAGAGGCAGACCGTATCAAGGCTCGCGCTCGCGCGAGGATGCAGGCCCGTGCCGCTGAACTTGCTGGACGACCCGCGCCTGCGTCTGAAGATGATGACGGTTCGGCTGCTCGTCGGCTGGAGGCCGAAAGCACGAACGTCAAGGCGGACAGAGAGCGTAACGACACCATGACGCGCGATGTTGAGGATAGTGTCAAAGACTTCGCCAGGAGTCTCGAGGACAGCCTCAAGGATGGAGGCGAAAGCTCCACGCGTGAGCATGAACGTCGTCGGTGGGAGGATGCGCTTGGCGTGGAAGACGTTATTCGTGACTTCATCTACGATTTGCAGCGTAACGCTCGCACTGCGCATATTCGCAAAGAGTAAGTTTTTCTTCCTACATGAGATGGGCCGTTGAAATTAATGACTCGTTCAGGGAATCAAGACCGTCTCCTGCTCGATATGACACGCTATCGTCTGAAGGCCCAGGCGCTGCCCGGCCTTCTCCGCCACCTTCTACATCCCCAGGCCCCCTACCAGGCAATACTCATGAGGATCGTGTTGCTGCAGCCAGAGAACGTGCTCAGAGACGTATTGCTGAACGTATGGCGGCGGCTGGTCTGAAGCCTCATGACGCCGGAGAGTCTCTTACTCAGCGTCAAGAGCGTGAGAAGAGAGAACGGGAGGAGCGTCTGAAGCGGGCAGAGGAAGAAGACGCCCAAAGAGAACAGGAAAGACAGCGTCGCATTGCTGACGAACAGAAGCCGGCTGAGAAACCGGCCACTAAGCCGATGGGCAAGAAGCCACCACCTGCTCCTCCTACAAGGAAGCATGGTGGAGACGGTGCCGCTCAGGCTGATGCGAAAAAAGCAGCGGAGGAATCTGCTAAGGCGGATCAGGCTGCCCAGGAGCAGGCCATCAAGGAAGAACAACAGTTTCAAGAAGCTGAGCGGATGCGCCTTGAGTAAGTTCTCAAGTTGTTCTGTATGGTATCTTAAACTCTTTGCTAACCTACTAATAGAGACGAGTCCAGATTACAAGATGACGAGATGCAAAAAGAGAAGGAAGCACAAGAAGCTCGTCTTCGTGCGCTCGAGGAACAAGTCAAGCAAGGCAAGATCAAGAAGCAAGAAGAAAAGCGCCGCAAGGAGGAGGCCGCCAGGTCTGCAAAGGAACAAGAAGATAGGGCTGCCGCTCAACGTGCAGAGCTCGAAATGGCTCGGGAGCGTGAGAGGCAGCTTCAGCTTGAATTGGAAGGCCTTGGTGATGAAAGCTCGGATGACGAGGGACCTGAGTATGTCACGCCTCAGGATAGCACGCCCACTCAGAGCCAGATTCTTCCTCCAGAGGCTGCTCCAGTACCGGAGCCTGCAGATGAATGGGAGTTAGATTCCGAGCCTCCGCATGAGCCGGAGCCTGAGTCGCACCCTGAACCAGAACAGACTGTAAGCCCTGAAGTCACTTCGCCGGCTCCCCACGTCAACATCGAACCTTCGTCCAACAACCCTTATTTTAATAAGATTCCTCAACCTGCCGCTCCCTCGTCCGACGTCCAGTCGACCAACCCCTTCCACCGCTTGGCACAGCAGGAAAGCGTCAAGCCCACTTTTACCGGGGCAAGACCATTAGAGCAGAAGTCTCGTGTACGTCCCGAAGAAGATGACTGGTCGGCAGCAGGATCCGACTTTGATGATTCTGACGATGAGGATGAAAATCCTGGTGGTGGTAGCGCGAAGCAACTTGCTAGTATCCTGTTCGGCACCATGGCACCACCACGGCCTTTGAGTGCGATGGATAACAAGTCTCCTTCGCAATCGGCGACACCGGTGCAAGATACTGAGCCCAAGCCTGCCGAAACTGAACAGCCCACGGCGCCTGGTGCTGTTCCACCACCGCCGCCACCGCCGCCTGTGCCAGTTCCTGCAGGTGAATCTGCTATTCCTCCGCCGCCCCCGCCTGCTCCTCCTGCGGCACCTCCCGCGCCTCCACCAGCACCTCCTGGTGTTCCACCTCCGCCTCCAGCTGCCGCGCCCCCGGCACCGGCAGGAGCAGGCGATCGAGGAGCATTGTTGGCTTCGATCCAGGCAGGCAAGGGTCTCAGGAAGGTGCAGACCAATGACCGGAGCACAAGTTCGACTGCGGGACGAGCTCTGTAGAGGGTCGTGTTTTGGATACGGGAGGTATCAGCGATTACTGACTGGTACATAGTAACTATAGCTATTAAAGAGTGTTTATAATGCAGTGGTTTGCTAGATTCTATTTCTCTTCTCTTTAACCAGTGAATGTAAAGTAGCATAATGCGGTTTGGTCAGTGTATATTAATATAACATTGGTTTTACCTCGGGGTCACCTCCCACTTCCACTTTATTCTTCATATATTTCTTCCACCATTCAGTTGATCAGCATCTCTCAGCACCTATTGGCTTTGCATTCTATTTTTTATCGCATTACCTAGCCTCATTGTACCCGGAAGAGGTATGTTTGCTCTTCCCAAGTCTTGATAATGTCGAAATGAAACCGATCTCAGACAGCCAGTCACCGACCAGGACCTGACGATTCGTCGATGCAATAACCGGCGAAGATGGCCAACTTATAGACGGAAGAACACTATATCCCAAAAAATGGCTATTTCTTAGGCAAGATCCACTGACTCTCAGGGCAGGAGTCTGTCTCATCCTTTTGCCAAATAGACATGAGTGATATCTCACATTCAACTGAGCAGGCAATTACTGTCAAGCTCTATAACGGCATGCCAATGACAACACAGTACATGGGTATTAGGGTTCGTATTAATGAGCTTCCTCGATCACTGGGTGTGCCAAATTTGACATATAGAAGTCGATATTGAACACGGTGGGCAAAAATTCTAAGCCGTGTTCCTGTACTTCTGGACTTGAGTATGTATTCTTATGTATATATCTGAGCTTAAGGTGTAATCCAAATACTTAAACATTGCCCCAACATTAGGTAGCAATTCGTAACTATACACCAATATATAAATATGCAATACAAACCCCGACACTATAAATAATTTCTAACAAGCAAACAGGGTAGTTAGGACGCTGCCTCAGCAATGACATTGCCAAGGGTACTAACACACCACAATACAACCAGTCCCCAACCAATCTTCCGATCCATCCGCCACCCATTCAGCGGAACAACGATCAACACTCCAGCCAATGTAATCAACAAAGTAATCGCACTGATGACCAAGACCTTGGAGATGGCAACTTCATAGAGTCCCGCAGCAGCAGCTACAGCGTCCGGCTTCGCGTTCACGGTCATGTAAATACCACCGAGGCCAATTCCAAGGAGGATGTTCATCATGGGCCCGCCGAAGCAGGCGCTCAGTGCCATGACGGGGTATCCGAGACGTGCGACGGTGATGTCCGCAACGAGGTCGCCCAGTGAGTTTCCGACTGCGAAGACAGTGAGGCCGAGGAGTGAGTCGCTGATGTTCATGATGACACCTATGGCTTTGAGGAGGTTGACGACTTCCTCTGCGATCGTGGCAATCCAGCAAATGGCGACCAGGAAGCCGAGGAGGGCTAAAAATGAGCGCCATGGCTTGGGTGGTTGTGAATTATGGCTGAGCCGGGTGCTTATCCTGAGTAAGGTGAAGCATAGCAAGGAGAAAAGAAGGGCGATGACAGCCGGTAAGAGATAGCGAGGTCTAGATTCCGAGTCTATGACCGTCCAGGCAATTAGGGCAATGAAAGATGGCCCAACGAAAAGCTGAACAGAAACCAGCCATTGGTTCCATTCTTTCGGAACCGATGTGACTGCGTCCTCGGGTAGTTGCTGGACGGCTGGTACCTCTGAATTGAAACGTTGTCTTCCTTGCGAGGGCTGATGCTGAGCCTTTCCATCATCATTTGCCCCTCTCTGCTCACCAGACTGGTGTTCAAGGGCACGGATAACCGGACTATCATCTGGGAGCCTCACCCGGGGCGTAGTCAAGCAATTCTCATCATCTGCTGTAGTCACCACGACGGAAATGGGATCCGTGGTTGTTTCGGATGGTGCTGGTTCAATGACAGGAATAGTCACCGTCAGAAGCAACACAGTTGGGGCTGCAACAATTCCCAGTAATCGTTCCCAGATACTCTTGACTTTCCAGTCACATAGTGTCGGAAAAAGCGTCGAAAATAGAGTTTGTGGCGATGGTAGCATCCAATAAGGCCACCACTTGATTCGTGCCGGTGGATAATTGTCTCCATTTTCAGAAACACCGTCACGGACCTGTAGTCGCTCCGTGGGACTTGAACCGCCTCGCGGACGGATACTGGATGCTCTGGACGACGAAGATTCCGGGTAGTCGGTGAACGGAGGAAACGGGCTAAGTGGGCTTTCGGTTGCAGGTTCAGCAGGAGTGCCTGTGGAGAGATGTGTTCCACGTGGAGAATGAAGCGGCGAACGTGGACGGGAGGCATTGGTTTGGTAATTGGGAGACCGGAAGGCATCTGATGGTGCGAGCAAATCTGGGGTTCGAGGCGCATCTGCACCCCCTGGGGATAGGCTCGGTGAAAAATAATCACCAGCGCCCGATGGTGATAGTGCGTCTCGACTGACCGGGCGGTTTTCAGCCGTGTCGTCGAGACCTTCCCCGGAAGGCCGACTGACAGTGACTTGAACTGGCGAAGTTGTGTCTTGATCAAAGACACTAGTGTCAATTTTCAAGCCAGCAACATCATTAGCAGATACAGCTCGAGTTCGAGCGGAGCCCTCATGCGGTGAAAGTTGGCTAGGCGACCGGTATACTTGCGAGTGTGATGCAACGGAGCGATTGTCAAAGTCTTGAGAAGGCTGCGCTTCAGAATCATCCGAGTATCTGTCCAGGTCAATTCCCAGAGTTTGGTGAACGTTTCTAGATTTCTGTAGCGAAGAGAGAATGGATTGAAATTCAAGTGCACCAACCAAACTGGGTCTGATGGGATTCAGCGCAGCAGTATTTCGCCTCCGCGAATTAGGACGATACATATGCATGTTCTCTCGTATCTCAGCCAAATAGCGATTACGAGTACCATCGTCCTCGTCTCTGTCATCTTCTGTCCATGCGGGTCGACCAGACCTTTCCAGCGCGTCAAAGTCTTCCGTCGATCCAGCTCGAAGCAGACTCCTCGATTCAGACCCTACACCAGGATCATCATCCTCTGCAGGCTCCTCAATGTCCAACTCCTGATTTTCCGGGATGTGGAAATGAGACCGTGCCGTAACATTCCTCTCGTACTTCCGACGCTGGCGCACAAAATACCAATGCCAACTGACCACCATCGCCACGTAGAAACAATATAGAGCCACCATTACAGTGGATTCCCAGATATGCAGGCGCCCATCTGCTAGAAATACCATGCTGAAACTCACGGCAATGATGAAATAACCAACATCGCGAACGAAGCTCCTCCGGGCAACTTTGAACGGCCGGACTAATGCCATTGAGCCAGCCACCACTGATGTAATGAAGGTCGCAGCTCCGATTAGTTCACCAACAGCAAGGCTTCCACTATTGGACTTCATCGCAGCAAATGTGGAGAACACGTCGGGGCTTCCATTTCCGAAGGCAAGGAATGTGACACCCGTCAAACTCTCACTCAACCCCAGGATACTGGCCAAAGTGCTCAAGTTGATACATAGAAAGTCGCTGGCAGCTATCCCGATAGTATTGAATATCAAGCACATCCACAGAATGAGGAGAATGAATGCTAGCGGTTTGACATCCGCGAGAGAGCAATAATAGAATTGGAGGTAGGAGAACAGACCATCCTCGTGGTCCGGGCAGTTGGTACGGACAAAGGCGCATTTGTCCTTGACGTTACGGACCAGCCGACACTATTGCGCCAAAGCACTCACAATTAGCCTCCATTGCTTGAATCCAAGATGGGTGGAATACCTCCGGTTCCGTGTCCCGCCTGAGAGCATTAGTCGCATCCTGCGCAAGAAATTCATCTCCCCTCCACGCCACATGAGCCCAGCTCACTGTCGCAAAGATGGTAAACGCGAGAAACATCCAGTATAACGAAGGATTGACTGAGAATCGGCGCCTTTTCGGGCGGACCGAGGGCCAGTTCACGGACGGAGAATAACGAGGGAACATGATGACGGATGCTGCATCCTGGGCAGAGAGTGCAATCAACACTCCCAACGCTGGAATATAAATTCAAGAATAGTTATAGGGATATTCAATCTCCAGGCTGAAGAATTAATGAGCAGAAATTTGCCGCAAGGATGAAGCACGAGTGCGGTGAGGTTGCGCAGAGATACGGTGATGTCAGGCCGCGGCGGAAGATAGCATAGAAGATATAAATAAGCACACAGCATACAAGGGGTCTTTAAATAGACCTTGATTGAGAAGTATATGAAAAAGAAAAGATTCTATTTACTCTGTAGCTGTTTTTTATTTTCCGTAGTGTGACTCGAATGATCTGCTGGCACGATGTCACACATTAATGTGTATGCTGCCGTATCCCGGTTACCATACCGTACTTGTCAGTTACCGTACGGTACCAGTCGAAGCAAATACTGACCGCCTGCAAGTCATCTGACTTCCCAACAAGGCTAGCGTGTACACAAGTGGTCTTTCTCCTCAGCCGTATGTTTTGTTGTTCCCCCGAAACGGTTTTGTGGAAGGCACCGCAGAACCGTTCAAGCGCTGACATCTTTCCGCATCAAGACTCGCGACTGCGCAGGCGATGAAACTCGGCCCCTGCGCTTGCTGATTTTAATCTCTGTCGTGCTCTTTCCTTCGATCATTGTTTTGGGTGCGTCCCTTACTGTTTAAGGGAGTCACGATGCCCCGCGTATCAAACCCCAAGGTGCGCCGCAGCCATGGCGGCGCTTCCACCCCTCATAAGAATACGCCCGTCAAGTAATGTCTCCCGTCCGAGTTCCAGTCAATATGCGAATCTCCCTCGCCAAGAATGGTACTGACAGGATCAGAATCCCATTGAATGATGATATGGGAGAGAAGGCGGCCCGTATGGAGGCCCGGCAAGCCCTCCACGACCGCCAAATGAACCAGATCAAAGCCGCCGTCAAGACGCCCATGCCGCCCCGGAGACGTCAGAGCTATGAACCAGGAAGTACAAGTCCGACTACCCCGCGCCATACAGGCCGTGGCCGGGAGAGCGATGTCTATGGACAAAGAGCCGTGACCCCAATGAAAAGAGTGCCGATTCTCGCCAACTTCGAAGAATGGATGAAAATGGCGACAGACAATAAAATCAACGCCAATAACTCTTGGAACTTTGCCCTGATCGACTATTTCCACGATATGTCGTTGCTGAAAGAAGGAGACGGTGTCAATTTCCAGAAGGCCAGTTGTACATTGGATGGCTGCGTTAAGATCTATACAAGCAGAGTCGACAGTGTTGCGACAGAGACAGGCAAGCTTCTCAGTGGCTTGGCCGACGGCCGCGATAAGAGAGGCCGCGAGGCCGATGCAGATGGCGATGAAGAAGAGGAAGAGGGAGAGGACGGGACGACTAGAAAATCGAGAAAGAAGGTACTACGAGTCTTCCTGTGCAATGGCGTCAAAATGGCAGCTAACGCTCTGACTATTAGGCTCAACGGACACATGAAGCTACACTGGCGCCGTCATTCGCATCTCTACAGCTGAAAAAGTTCGAACTCGAATTCTCCGTGGACCCATTATTTAAGAAGGCATCGGCAGATTTTGATGAAGGTGGTGCTAAGGGTCTACTCCTGAATCATTTAGCTATCGACGGTCAGGGACGCATTGTATTTGATAGCAGCGATGATGCCGATGAAGAAAGCGGCAAAGGCGCAGAGGAACAAGACGGTGTCAAAGATGAAGAATCCGCCGAGCCTGAACAGCCTGGCTTCCCATCGTCCAAGCAATCCCAAGATGATGCGTTTGATAACATGGAAATCGATGTTGCTCCATTAGCGAGTCGGTTTTTCCCCAACCTGGATCATCTCGACGAACAAGACATTTGCCCCTCCCTCAAGAACTTCGATCTCGGTGATCCAAGCGGATCATTGGATATCCCCTTGTTGAAGGCTTCTGAGGACTGGCGAAACGAGAAATCTTTTCATGAGGAAGGGCGACACGCAAATGATCCGTCGGGGATCATGCTTGACGACGACAATGCTGTCGGATTCGATGACGACGATGGCACACTTGCTGGTTTTGATCTTAGTGACGATGCTGGCTTTGGTGATGGCGGTGAAGTTTGGGCCCGTGAGGCCGCATTGGATCCAATGCTCAAGGTTCACCGTATAGACCAAGAAGGCGATGGAAACAATGATGGTGAAGAGGCAGACCAAGATGCGTATACTATTTCTCTCGCCCATCAGCCGGACAGCCGGGACCATGACAACATCCTTAGCTATTTCGATAATGCGCTGCAGAAGAACTGGGCGGGTCCGGAGCACTGGAAGATTCGACGCATCAAAGATAATGCAGCCGCAAGCACCACAAATGCTGCACCCAAACAACGGAAAGAAAAGGAGCCTTTCGAGATTGATTTTGCGGCGCCTTTGGATCAAGCCGTTGCTGAAACGATATACACGCCGGCGAGTTCCAGTTCCACCATTTCCGTACCCAAGACTCAATGGAAGACCAAAGGTCGCAACCTACTGCCCGATGATAAGCACTTTAACTCCCGGCAGCTTCTTCGTCTTTTCCTCAAACCCAAGGCGCGGATGGGCTCGAAGCGGTTGACAGGCCCTCGGAACTTCAACAACAGACGACAGGACCAAACAGCTGCTAACGGTGAAATGGATGAAGCATTCTGGGCCAACCACAAGACCGAAGAAGAGGATCCGGCCGATGAGGACGGAGCTCGTGGCGCCTATGATGCAGACTTTTTCGCAGACGATGATGGTCTTGCGTTCTCCAACGGGCTTGGACTACCAGATGACGACGACGACAACTTGCCTTTTGCGGATGCTAGGGAAATGCTTTCGCCAGCTCCCGACGCGACTGGTGGTCAGTCCGGACTTGCCGCACTTCTTAATGGCGGTGGTGGATTCGGGTCACAGCTCGTGACTCAAGGTGGCCGACGAGCACGGCCCGACTATGTTGCTTATGCACGAGTCGCCAAGAAGGTCGACGTAAGACGACTCAAATCGGAGATGTGGAGGGGCATGGGTGAAAAGTTGATCGAATCAACACACTTCAGCTCGCCACCTCAGCCGACTCCTGCCGAGTCTAGCGAGAATGAACCAGAAGGACCACCGACACCGACGCAAGAGAACCCGCAGCCTACGTCTGGTACCGACAGCCAAGAGGGCGGGTTACGTTTCACGCAGATTATGAACTCGCTGAAATCGTCTTATGCACCGGAGACGTTGCGTGACATTAGCACGTCGTATGGCTTCATCTGTTTGCTTCACTTGGCCAACGAACAAGGTCTTGTCTTGAATAACAATGATCCATCAGGGGCCTTAGAAGAGATCTTTGTTGCCAAAGATCCGAATGCTGTCATTGAAGAGGGAGCTATGTAGATGTACCTGCGTATAGGGCAATGTCTATATTCGTATCTGGCTGGTATAAATGATGAATGATCTGGGTTGTGATGCTTATATGCGCAAAGGAGTTAATGGTCCTGTTTGGTATTCAGGATGGCGTGCGATGCTTATGGTTTTGTTTAATTCTCCTTGGATGTTTAGGGCTTCTTTTTTTTTTTTTTTTTTTTTTTTTTTTTTTTTTTTTTTTTTTTTTTTTTTTTTTTTTTTTTTTTTTGA
>NW_024467318.1:142886-195950 GCF_000600275.1 Aspergillus ruber CBS 135680 | reverse complement strand
ATACGAACATAGGGCATGCAATTTTTCTACTGTATGTGTTATTGAAGTTCTAGTTACGTACGCATATCAAGAGTAGTCAATATTTTATTGATATAGAATTGCCGGCTTTGGCATAGTGGTATAAGTGTAATGATGAGAAATAGACAAGACATTAAAGACCTCAACATGGAAACCAAGGAGTGACAATATATCCAAACCCAACAATCTGCGCATATAGTTCATGGTATCAAAAAGAAAACAAAATCAAACAAAAATTAAAAGCAATACAACCGACCCTCAATATCTCACCATCCACATCACTCCTACCTGTCATCCCCAGTCGATAGTTTTAATTACCTGCGGGAAAATCCATATCCCTCATCGGATTCCCATAGGGCCTCGGAACCGGAACAGCCCCAACAGGTGCCTCACCCGGCGCCGGACCCATAAACTGATGCGTCAGATGATGGATGTTACCCGGCGGAGCCGGAATAGGAACGGGCGGGTACATTTGCTCCTGTCCATTTACATGTGCATACGCAAGGCCGGGAGTTGGAGGTGCAAAAGGAGTCGGCGGAGCGAAACCCGTAGGCATCGGCGCAGGCGCAGGAGCAGGCCATCCGCCCTGGTCTGTCTTGGGGGTAGCATTCTGGACACGGATGGGAGGCGGTTGGAGCTGGAAGGTTGGCTGGGGTCTTGTTGGGGAGCGCGGGGTTGCGTATTGGATTGTACGGTCGTCGTGGGCGCCGGGCCCGACGCCGTGTTCGCCGTTTTCTGCGGTCGAGTAGGGGTCTTGCGGTTGGGAAGAGACCCATGGGGATTTGGGGGCTTGGGGGAAGCCATAAGGTGTGCCGGGACCGAAACCTGGGGTGTTCGGGGCGGACTGGAAGCGCTGTGCGAGGTGGAGTTGGGAGCGGGCTTTTTCGCGACGGTCCATGGACTTGGCAAGTCGTCGCTTTGTGATGAAGCGGTAGAAGACGACGGCGTAGATGAGGATGACGAGGACTTCAATGACGATTTCGATGATGGCACAGACGAGACCCCAGTCCTGGAGACGGCAGAGGAGAGCGTAGTCGATTTCTTCGTGGAAGAGCTTCTCTCGCAGGTTCTGGTTGCAGGACCATCCCCACATGTCCTGGCCATCACCGTTGGCTTTGGAGGATTGGTAGATGGCTGCGGAGACGATCCACATGATCATGCTGAAGAAGAAGAAGCCGATGGAGAATAGTGTGCCGTAGAGGGCCATTTTCTCGGCGCGTTTGTGGCCGCCCCGGAAGTAGCCCCAGAAGACCATTATACAGGCGAAGAGGGAGACGCATGCGACGACCAGGAGGAGGTACTGGGCCCATGGATTTGTGCCTTCTGCCCAGGCGGGGAGGTCATTTCGAGAAGGGAGAGCTTTTGTTGCGTTGAAGACGGTCAAGGTGGTTGCCAGGATTGCGAGGACGATGAGACTGCAGCCAAAGTTGATGAAACGGAGGAAGATCTTGGCTAACCGGACACGCAGTTTGATTTTCTTGCAAATAAAAGTGAGCTAGGCGCTTGTTTATAGGTGGGTTTTGTGTATACTTACCACGTCTCTGGCGTTTTCCTTGTCTGCGAGTTGATCATGCTTCTCGACAAAGAACTCTTCCCGGAATGTCGGGCTCAGAGGGTTCAATGTGCGTCCGGGTGTTCCTGGCACCTTCATCGCACTCTTGAGGGGCGAGCCCGGAGGAGGCTGGTGGTGCGACGCATGTTGAGCTGGGTCACTGGCAGCGACATAGCCGAAGCCTAGATCCGACACATCGGGGGGTGTTTTCTGCTGATTGGGAGGGTCCGCGAAAGGCGATCTCCTCGAATCATTGGTATCGATGGGAGAATGGACGGTTGTTGCCTCGACAAATCGAGTCGTCCTAGGGCTGTTTAATGATGAGACTGGCGAGTCGGATGAGCTCCGGTCGTGGTGTCTTGAGTCCGCCATTGAGTGATTTATTGTGTTTATCGGCGAGGATGATCGAAGCAGGAATCGGACAAGAAGAATTAAAGAGTACCAGCTCTTTATTATGTCACGATCGTACGATACTGCGAGAGGTCAGTACAAAAAAGTGGTGCTTGGTTTGAGGCAATTATACCTATTTGATCAATATGAGGATATCTGCAAACCTACCGGGGCTCGCACGTAGAGCAGCCAGCTAGTATTATTCCAGGACTAAATTGCTGCTGTTCATGGAGAGAGATGAAATGGTGAAGAGAGCTCAGATACAGAGTGCTCAGTGGTAAAATGGGAGAAGAAGTGAACAGACGACGACCAGCATGACAGTCTACATAATATCAACCCAGGCGCGATCCCAGTCCTAGTCACTTTTGGTCTCATTTCCTCTCTCCTCTCAACTGAAGGGCGTTGAGCGCATCTCTAAGCGCCCGGGACGAAGCAGCGATATTTTAGCACAGCATGATGATTGGAGCCCCGACCGGGTGAAGACGCGCTGTGACAGTGTAGCGTGCATTTTGAATGGCCAATGCTGGTAGTGATCACAGTGAAGAACGATCATCTTCATGCACGTTTGGTCACCTCCAGAGCGAATGAGATAGCTTAGACTCGAGGCCCGGCGCGAAAAGTTGACCAACCATGGCCGGAGTTGAAGCGCTGTGAAAATGGGTGTATGGAGTACTTGTAGACGAGACGCCCGAGTCCGTACTCGTAGCGCATCAGTCCACTCAGTGGTTTAAACTAATCAATTTCTGTCTTTGTTGTCCTTTTGTCATTATTATAACTGTCGTCTCTCATGCAATACTTTGTATTAGCTAATCAAGTTCGCCTGAGGTTATCTACTCTACGCCCTGTTCATCTCTCCCGACATATTCACGTGACATTGACATGCCGAATATGGCAAGATGCAGAGAAGCAATGCAGGCTCAGCTCTTGAGTTGGTGGTGGTGGCCAATGTTCGGATTACTCCGTACATGATGAACACCCGTTCACTAGTACTCTTGCTGAATCTGAATCAACAGTAAATCGATCTCGATAAACCCACCCCGAGATTTGTTTCGCCACCAATACTCTTCTTGACTATCCGGGGTATGCCGAATGAGTCGTCCGGGGGCTTTTTGTATCAGACGATTCTGAAAAAACACGTGATGGGGTCTCTTTTCCGGCTTGTATTCCGCCAGCTCCGGCCCCTGCAGCCAATAATAGACCGCGTTCATTGTCGATCGCTGTCGGCGCGCAAGCCAGAACGCGATCGTCCGCCAATTAGAAGTCACGTGCGCCACAGCTGCAGGGCTGATTGGTGGGAAGCGCCACTCTCTCCGCACTAGTTGCCAGCCACGGTGGGATTCAGCAAGCACAGCCTCACTCAATACCGTGTTACGAGCATACAGGATTGTGTGACAAATTGGATCTGCCCCATTACTTGCAGTGTTTTGTATCTGAAGAGTGATACACTATTAGGATACAGAAGAATATGGTGTACGGAACGTAGAATTGGCGGTGCACGGCTGGTGGTTCTTTTTTTGGAGCATCTGACTCATCAGAAACCTTAACCGTCAAACCGGTTCTACAAGTATGAGACGGATACACATTTCTATCCATTACTCTGTACAGAATAAAGGCTTTGAACCTGGCATCGGGGAATAAAAATCAGTACAGGACTAGCTGTATTACGCCATTGTCATTCAGTATCCTTGCATATACCATAATTTTGACAGAGTATACAAGTATGAACAACCAGCGGGATTGCCTGCGCCTCTCAGTTCCTGGTCATGTATCCACTGTAATGGCGTTACCATACCCACTGTAGCCGCGCAGAGCCGCCTGTCAGCGCGTAATATTACCACCAGCCACCGTCCTCTTGCCATTCTTTATTTCATACTCCATATATTTATTATTCTCTCCATATTCTCTGTAAAGAGAAGGTCCCAATTAGTCGACAGACAGACAGGCACATGAACAGCAGATGGTGCCGTTGGTATCGGGGTCTGGATAGTATTATCTGCATCTTTGTCAGCCCCGTTTCTTAATACTCCCTTCTCTCTTTTCTCTTTTCTTCTCATTTTTCAATTGTATCAACCTTCCCCAAAATAGTAGTGCTGGATCTTCTTTTCTCCACCACAGCCTCATCCGCCACGGTTTCAACGCATCTTCCACTTGATGGCCCGTTGGAGTTTAACCTAACAACCACCAATTCCTGTCTGCTGCTGCTGCTGCTGCTGTTGTTGTTGTCATTGTTTTTCTTTTCTGACTCGCCATTTCTTCAACAGCAGCCACTGAACTTAACAAGGCTGACCGCTATTTTTATTCCTTCATCTTTCTTCACCTGCGCCTCATCTCCTAGCGCCTCTTGATCGTTCGTTAATACCCGGAGTACGCCTCAGAGAGCTGAACTCCTTCCCTCCACTTTCGGATACCTTCACCCTCCACACACGCTTTCTCTCGCTCGATCTTGCACGATCTGCCGTCTGATCTCTCCTTACATTCCTCTCTTTCTTTCTTTCTTTCTTTTTTTTTTTTTGCGCCACACTCGGTTCCAGGTGAGCGCCCCACGCGAACTCTGCCCTGATCTTACTCGTCCGCCTCGCTGTGTTCTGCGTTTGGATTCCTTCTCAGCCAATGGCCCCCTCCGGTTTCTGCGAGATGAGAATATGAGAAAAAAAATTCTTTCTTATATCTCACTGGTGTCCACCTTTGGGGGCTAAGCATGACTTCTTTCCTTGATTCAATCCCTCCTAATTCCACGGCTATTTCTATTGCGCCCGTCACTGGTCGACTAACATGACTACCAAAATAGCCACTCCCCTGTCTTTCCGCTCTTCATCGCTGCCTGGTGGACATCACCCATTATCCATGGCGGCTTTGATGCAATCGAATAACGAACCGGTCGCGATATCTAACCCTCTGTCCGGTCCTTCTAACACCATCGTCTCGAGTCCTCAGGACTCCGTCGCGTTTCTAAAACAATCCACCAAGCCCGAGTCGAATCTGAGCTCCATTGCCAGCGCCGGTCTACACGTCTCCCGGTCGAGAGACCAACCTTCGTCGACCTCCAACATGGCAACCGCGACAACACCTACCATGGAACATCGAGAACAGCAGGACAAGGGGCCAGAACAGAATAGCTCTCAGGTTGCGCGAGAGGCCCTGGGTGCTAGTGAGAAATCCCACTCGATCAATGATTCCATGCCCATGGCCTCGGATCATATGCAAGTCGATTCGCATACAGCGCCCAATGATGCGTACGGGTCATCCGCCGATAACAATGCACCCTCCCTCTTGAATGCCGCGACTACAGTGGCCAGCCCCGGGCCCATGGAGGACTCAGCCTCACAGGATGGGGACCGCCCTCGTCATCGAGATGAAACAGGAATCATCGAAGAAGCGAGCAACAAAGCCTTCTCCTACCCCATGCCTACCGGTAATTTCAGTGACTCTCGTCGCGGGCTCAGCCTGCCAAACTCTGGCTTCAACCGGGGTCAGCGTTCCCCAGGAGCTAAGAAACACCGTTGTCCTTACTGTTCTACCGAATTTACCCGGCATCATAACCTCAAGAGCCACCTGCTCACGCACAGCCAGGAAAAACCCTATGTTTGTCAAACCTGTCAGTCCCGCTTCCGCCGACTCCACGATCTGAAGCGACACACTAAACTCCATACCGGAGAGAGGCCGCATATTTGTCCAAAATGTGGACGTCGGTTTGCTCGAGGGGATGCGCTTGCGCGCCACAACAAGGGTCAAGGTGGCTGTGCCGGTCGACGGTCGAGCATGGGAAGTTTTGCTCCTGATGAAGAATATGGCGATGGAGCCGCTCATGGTTCAGCCGAAGACACTATGGAGGGTCTCGTGTATGCGGAACCGGAGCGCATGGACGAGGAGGAAGAGCGGCGGCTCATGCCCAGTATTCGACGGCATGACGCTTCGATCGACTCCGCATCGCGGGCCAACACGGGCACCTTCCAGTCACGTCAACCGAATACATATCCCCCTATCGCAGCCGGGAGACCCTCTCCAGGAAGCCTCTTCCCCCCGCCAGCTAGCCACGGTGGCGGATCGAGTACCTCTCCTTCACCTATTTCCCAACCTAGCAACTTGACGTTCCCGCCGGCAGGGCAGCCCTCGGGAGCTTCGGTTTTCCAGCCTAACAACACTACTACATCCACTACCGCCAACAATAACATCACCGAGTCTCCCAAGCCCCTCTCTCCTAACGCACTGTCTTCGCAAAATCAACCAAACCATGGTTCAGATGGTCATCGTGCTCACTCGCCCGGTGTGGTGCAGCAACCATTCCAGCAACAACCTTTCAGCAGGCCACCCCCACAGACTGCTGTTCCCACGACTCATGCTACTCCCAGCTTAGGGCTACCCCCTCCGCAACCAGGGGCCCCTCAACTTCCTCCTCCCCCAGGATTGAACGCGTCTGACTCGCGGTTCGCGCTTCACGGACCAACAGCGACAACAGCAAAGCATACTCCTTCGCATAGCCATTCCAGCAACCACAGCGGTGGTCTTCTGGCGACTGCCAAAGTAGGCCCGGAATTGTATTCCGACCCCAACACGGTGGATCCTAGTCGAGAAGACAAGCTGTGGGCCTACATTCGGTCTGTTCAGGAGGAGGTGACGGGTTTAAGGACGGAAGTGGCTGCACTAAGAGCGCAATTTGCGGTATCAAATGGCAACCCTCAACCTCCTTTAACTGAAGCGAACCATGTCAACGCAGGTTCGCGGTGATGAACTACAGTTTGTAGTAATAAAGATGTCTAACTCTGGCCGTGGTCAAGAGGTCATCAGGTCACGGAGAGAAACTGCATTGGCCTATTTAATAATACCCTTCCTTTCAGTTCTTTTGAAATCCATTCTCCATTTTACATTGATTGGCGCATTTTCACTTCTGTTTTGTATTTTGGCATGGTTTTTGACGACAGCTCTTTCCCACACCTTTTCTTTTCTTTTCTTTTCTTTTTTTTTCTTTTCTTTTTTTTTTTCTCACCTCCCTCAACCAGTCCTTCTATTCATTTCTTTTGTTGTATATCTTTGTTTCGAATTCTTGTGTCATATATAGCAATCGTGGCCGACCAACGGTCACATTCACGTCGTGTACTCACTTCTTTTTCTGGTTTCTACTCTTCTTTCGTGTCGCTTTTACTCATTGTTTTGTATGTTGTGGCATTTCATGATTCCTGGTTCTGGCTTAAGGCAGGGAGTATGGAGTGTAATGGAAACCTTAACTCGATACATGATACACTTTATTCGGGATCCTTTTATTATAGCATTAGTTCATGTCTAACAGTGGTATATATACATCTCAAATTATAGACAACGCACCCCCGGCCCAACACTCCCTGTCTCAAAAACCTCCACTAACCCAGCCCCAACCGCCTCCTCCAATACCCACCGAAACCCCATCCCATACAACTCCTTCCACTTCCTCGTCCGTCCCGGTAGAATTCCCGCAAACTCGCCCCTCGCGCGCTTTGCCGCATGAAAGCTTTTGTCAGTTTCCACGGCGCCGTCCCAGCGGTTGCGCAGGAGATAGAGGGGTGCTTCGCGGTGGGTAGATTTCTTCAGGAGAGCGACGAGGTGGGCGCGGCTAGTGTTGAGGAGGCGGAGGTAGGGGCCTGTGTTGGGGAGGGAGAGGAAGAGGGTTGCTGTGTGGAAGCGGCTGCTTTCATCATTATTGGTGATATTGGTATGATTTGGGGTTTGGGACTGGGTGTCGGCTCGACTGGCTGGTGTGAAGGCGGAGGATGGAGGAAGATCTGGGAGGGAAGCTATGCCCAAGGGGCCTTTTGCTAGGGATGATGAGGAGACAAGGAATCCGGCGCGGACTAATGATTGGTATTCGTTGGGAGTGAAAACGCCTGGGGCTATGGCGGAGGACGTCCCGATGCGATTGAGGACGGTGAGGAATTTCTCTACACATAATCAGCAATGCGATCATAACAAAAAGGACGAGAACAAACCCTTCAATTCTTCCCCTAAGCCACTACCCCCAACCAACCCCTCCCATTCTTCCCTAAGCACAAGACAATCCCCTAACCCCGCTGCATCATTCCCCCGCCCAGGAACGATCAACCTCCGCACCTTACCCGTTGTCACCAACTCTACGATCTCCCGCTCCGTCCTCGTCGGCGCGTCAAGCAACGTATGTACGTGCGCCACAGAAACCAGCGGCGGCAGCGAGCTTCTAAAATTCAACACCTCCGCGATACGGGTGCTATTCATCCCTGTGCGGGTTGCGGGGAGATCTTCGAACATTGTGCTGCGAATGTGGTGGATAGCATCGAGGACAGTTGTCGCGGGGGCTGTGGAGGGGATATTCTGTGAGATGCCTAGGTCGGGGAGGTCGAAGTCTTCATCTTCTATGAGGGTGGAGGCATCTTTAAGGGTGTTATTGGCGTTGGAGCGGGGTTTCGTGCGCGAATGGACGGCAAATGGGGAGGAGCGTGCACGGGTGGTTGTGGATTTGCGTTTCTTGATTCCGGAGACAGGCGCTGAGGTGAGTCGCAATGGCATGCCTGTACACAAAAAAAAAAAAAAAAAAAAAAAAAAAAACACAGTACGGAGTAGTCGATTGCAAAGTACAGAAGTAGAAGTGGTCGGATCCGTCGCAGGGGGATTTTCGCGATAAGCGATAAACCGATAATACACGTGACTTAGAATAACACTAACCAATAAAACCCAACCATGCGAACATCCTCACATAAGTCGTACTCGGCGTCTGAAGCATCAAATTTAACAGCTCTTGTTTGTGTCCTGTACTTTTAACAGATAAGAAAATCGATTCATTGTCAGACCTTCCATTGCAGAAACAGGGCATTGTGCGTTCTTCTGGTCCTTACCAAGTTCTCCGGTAACTAGAGCTCATGACGTAACAATCGCGTCCTGCTATCTCTATTTCAGTTCCGGTTCGATTCCTTTGCGATTGACATTCGAGTCTATAGTGGTTTTGTCTCTTTCTATCCGTTATATCTTGCATATTGTTGTGTCTACTTTGTATGTTGCGACTTGAAGTATCTCTTCTGCATCGTCTTTTTTCTCATTTTTGACACCCCGCAGTGGGCTTACGGCTGAATCCGGCATCATGACTATCTTCATTGCCTCATTGTACGTTGACTCTAGAGCTGATCTATCGTCAATGACAACTACTGACGATACAGATTCCTACCATATACCATCAACTTCCATGTCAACAAATCACGAAGCCGCCGTCCCTCCCGAGTCCCGAGCCCCCTCCCACCAAAAACAACACCCGAAGACATCCCACCAGCAACCACCAGTGCCCCCCTCAGCTTATTCGACCAGCAGCATGGCGCCAAGAAGGTCGGGTTGACCCCTGGGGCTACGACAGAGCACGAGCGCATCTTCTCCTCGGACCCCAACAAGGTAGAGCAAAAGCAGCAGGAATATCCGTTCCCCGGGTCGACGAATGAAAAGGATACCTTGACTGGGAGTGAAGCGCACTCGCCCGCATGGGGTGCAACGACGTCGCTAAACCAACCTCGACCTCAGGCGGCGTTTGCGGCGAGTCCGTCGATCCTTAAACATCAGGATACCCTTCTGCCGGTGATCGGGGAGCAAGAGCCATCAAAAGCAAAGGAACACCCGGTTTATACAACGCGGGCTGAGCATGGACGGGCCGAGTCATTTTCCAGGGCTGAATGGACAATCGAGACCGCTGAGCAAGGGAATGGGGGTCTGCGGAACGCCGTCCGGTCCGCTACTGACGCGGGGCAGCTGGAAAATAAGATCTGGGTTGGAACGCTGGGAATGCCGACAGATGCGTTGGTGCAGCAGACCAAGTCGACGATTGCACAAACGTTGGAGAAGGAGCAAGGGTCACTGACAGTATTTGTTAGCGATGCTGATTTCGACGGGCACTATACGCATTTCTCCAAGACGATTCTGTGGCCCGTGTTTCACTACCAGATTCCGGATAACCCCAAGAGCAAGGCCTACGAGGACCACTCGTGGATTTATTATGTCAAAATTAACCAGGCCTTTGCAGAGCGGATCGCGCGGAATTGGAAGAAGGGGGATTCGATCTGGATCCAGGATTACCATTTGCTGCTAGTCCCGGCTATGCTGCGCAAGTTGTTGCCGGATGCGCCGATTGGCTTCTTTTTACACATCGCCTTCCCGTCCTCAGAAGTGTTCCGATGTTTAGCTCCTCGGAAAGAGCTTCTTGAGGGCATGCTAGGAGCGAATCTGATCGGTTTCCAGACTGATGAGTATTGTCGTCACTTTCTCCAGACGTGCAGTCGGATACTATCCGTGGAGGCCACCAATGAGGGTCTACAAATGGAAGATCGCTTTGTTAATGTATCCACCTTCCCTATTGGGATTGATCCGACCTCCTGGGACAGACGACGTCAAGCGGGGGATGTTGAGCAGTGGATCAGGACGATCTCTGAAAGGTACCAGGGCAAACGACTGATCGTATCGAGAGACAAGATTGATCAGGTACGGGGGATTCGACAGAAACTTTTGAGTTATGAGTTGTTCCTTAACTCTTATCCTGAATGGAGAGATCAAGTACGTTTATTTTTATTTTTATTTTTGGTATAGGGACTGGTATGGCTAATAATGATAGGTGGTTTTGGTCCAAGTGGCAACGAGTACCACGGAACAACCTGAGCTAGAAGCCACGATTTCCGACATTGCGATGCGGATTAATTCTATGCATTCTACGTTGGCGCATCAACCTCTGGTCTTCCTCAAGCAGGACCTCGCGTTCCCCCAATACCTGGCTCTGATCTCTGTGGCGGATGCTCTGATGATCACCAGTCTCCGCGAGGGAATGAACCTGACCAGCCATGAATTTGTCTACTGTCAGGACGGGAAGTACCAGGGGTATGGAAATAAGAAATACGGTTCCTTGATTCTCAGTGAATTTACCGGAAGTGCGTCTGTATTTGGCAATCACGCACTGTTAGTCAACCCATGGGACTACCGACAATGTGCCGAGGCGATTCGTGAAGCACTCTCGCGTGGTGAGGAAGAACGCCAGCAGGTCTGGACGGAGCTTCACCAGGCCGTGCTGAAAAATTCGACGGCCAACTGGGTCAAGTCGTTCAGTGAGACATTAGCTCGGGTATGGCACGAGCAATCGTCGCGGGAGATTATATCTGTGCCACGCCTCCCGATGGACCAGCTGGAGGAACGGTACCAGCGAGCCCCGCGTCGCCTGTTTATTGTCGACTACGAGGGTACGCTTGCTTCGTGGGGCTCGCCGAAGAGCATCATCGTCACAACACCGCAGCGGGCAATCACCACGCTGACTGAACTGACAGAAGACCCCCGGAACATTGTATACGTGATGAGCGCAAGAATGCCAGAGGAAATGGAACGACTATTCAGTCGAGTTCCTGACGTGGGCTTAATCGCAGAAAACGGCTGTTTCGTGCGCGAGCCCCATCAGGAAGAATGGCTCATGCTCACGAACCAAGAACGAACCGCAGCATGGAAAGACGGCGTAGGCCACATCCTAGCGTACTACCAAGAACGGGCGGACGGAAGCTGGATTGAGCGCCGGCACTGCTCACTCGTCTTCCACCACAGCTCAGCAGAGGACCAACATGCGGCGGCACGACTGGCCTCTGAATGTGCAGGGCACATCAACGATGCCTGCGCCAACCAGGGTATTCACGCTCTTCTCATCGATGGGGCACTAGTCGTGGAACCAGCGGGCACAAACAAGGCATCTGCAGCGGAAGCAGCATGGCAAGATATTGTCCGTACGGCAGCGACAGATGAAGGCAAAGAACGACCCAGTTTCTTGCTCGTAATTGGTGACGGACGCGATGACGAGTGTGTATTCCGGTGGGCAAACAAGTTGGAGCAGAAGGGAGGAATTGAGTATGCTATGACGGTAACGTTGGGGTCACGGAGTACGGAGGCTAAGGCGGCCTTGACGCAAGGTGTTACTGGTGAGTTTCCCCTTATTTACACCATGAATAGACGTGGCTAACAGGTATAGGTGTGCTTTCTTGTCTAGAACGATTGGCGGTGCCGAGCCCGTGAATGATGGATACATGATGTGGATACATGGAGCATAGTATAAGACTGGACATAAAAGTGATATGATGTGAATAGCATAGAATGTAATGTATCTAGGAGTCAGTTTGACAGTCACATGTTCAAGATATTTGAGTGAATGGCACCAGGACTTGTATTAAACACTGGGTCTGATTCTTCCTCCCCTGTTTATATATTTCCCATTTTTCCGTTCTAGTCCCATTTCGATCGCCTAGCTTTGTGGTTCCCCTTATGATGCACTTCGCCAACTTCTTGGTAATCAGTCAAAATGACGACTATCGATAAATTAAAGTATAATCAAAGCTTCAGTTACACGATGCCGGCACGATGACATTGGTAATAAGAACGAAGTCTACTGTTTACTACGACCAATATTTCTGACCTTGTGATCAGTACTGTCCCCATTCCATTCTCACATGTCCACTGAGACTAAGCTACATTTTCAGAGAAAATCCTAGGGTCAGCTAGAGTACTACAATAGTCTTTTCTATCATCTAGCAGAAGCCGCCTACCAAGCCATTGCAGGACATATAAAATGGGCACCAATGCGAAGGGAAGTCTCGAAGGGCCCTTCTCAAACAACGAGTCTTCATGAGAAGAAAACATTACCGAGGAAAGAGGGCCCACGTTTCATAGGGCTGGTGAGTCTCTTGTCCATTAGAGGGATCACATTCGCATTATTTTGCCTATCGGGGTGCTTTTAATTCAAACCTGATGATTTCAGTGTGAGATATGATTTTGACATCTCTAGCTTATCTGGAATAGGGAAATCCTCATCACTGGTATAACTGACACCGATGAGTTAAAACGTTACTAATGACCTAGAATGTGACAGTTCAATTCTGCTCATCCATTACGCCGGTCAAATGTTCCTCTCCGGGCACTATATCGCCAGGGCCGATCTTACAGGCTAGATAGCTGGACGCTGAGTATCCAATCGCATCCAAAGACCGTGAATTTGATGCACCTCGTACTATGAGCTACATACAATTAACAATCTAGTCGTAATTATCATCGACAGTCAGTAAAGAAGCACCTTTCTCTTTCAACGGCTATTGCAATGGAAGTGCCACAAGGGGTTCCCGCAAGTCAGTTGTCGAGGTATTTCGCAACAGACGCTCGGGCATCTGATAACCGTTAAAAAAAGGGAGAATACTTAAGAGAAGAATAATGTCGACGTGGTTTGGCACATCATTACATCTTACTATCTTACGGAATGTGGGCCGTTGGCAAGTAGTATGTTTCTCCTATTCTCTCTAGTCAACATATGGATACAGCTAACACTGATGCTTCGCTCCGGAAAAGTTAAGCCAACATAAGTTGTCATATACACTGTCCAGACAAGAACAGAGAAGTATCGCTTCGATGCCTGATGGGGATAG
This sequence comes from Aspergillus ruber CBS 135680, assembly GCF_000600275.1. Classification (NCBI taxonomy): domain Eukaryota; kingdom Fungi; phylum Ascomycota; class Eurotiomycetes; order Eurotiales; family Aspergillaceae; genus Aspergillus; species Aspergillus ruber. The sequence goes on along the minus strand of NW_024467318.1, from coordinate 182,576 downwards.
AAGAAGCCCTAATAGCTCTTTGGGGAATCCCTACTTTGACCTAAGCCAGCAATAACACTGAGAAATCGCTGCTACTAGCCCAGTACACCAGAAACAGCTTAATAGGCTCCTTGGAAAACAACTCACGTTCTGTTTAGCTCCATTCTAATCGTCAAGAGGCACGAAGTAGACACTTCCCACTTCCAAAACCTCCTACAGCCGAATTAGTTAGGCAACGGATCGAAACTAAGTACAAGGTACAAACCATTGGTGCTGGGTTTTGCAGACATTAGAGTACTACGCACCAATGAGCATAATTGTAGAGCAAGTGTAATTAGCAAGTCTAGTATTGTCAGGCAGGAAGTTGGAGGCCTAAGATGAGGTGACTCAGTTGTGATATTGGCTCCAATCAATCAATTAATTCCCCACACCTGGAAATTCTGTCTTATAACCAGTACTTTAAGTTTACTTTTGAATGCCAACAATGTCTACATTAACCAAAGAAGAGTTTACCAAAACACCCACAAAAGTGCTTAACCACCAGCTCTGGCTTTATTCAATGATCGATGGTATTCCCCATACGAATCAGACAAATTAAGCCCAAAAGCCGAGTGCAAAGACTTCCAGGACACCCTCAAGACACTGAGGAGCACCAAATCCCCCAATCTCTTTCAAATCGAACAAGGTAGCCGGTTCCCACCACAGAACGTCTTGCAGAAGCTTTATGACAAATATAGTGCTCTTATAAGTACTGAAGGGAGGCCGTTGTTACTCCTCCACTGTTCTGGCTACAGTTGACTGGGGTGGGGGAAGAATGAACTCACGCTGGGTCTCAAAACAGCCAAACCCATCTGCTGGAGTCGATTCGTTTGGGAGATAACGGATCCTCTTCACTTAGAAAGGAATGAGCTTATTGACAACCTTGTAATCCTCGATTCCTGTTATATTTGCCTAGCTACCCGTGCAAAACCTGCTGAACGTGTTTTTTAAGTGGCAGTAGCGGCTACGACAAAAGATACTGCGTCTGGAGAAGATACACCCCAACACGAGCCTTTCTCCTCTAAGCTGGCTAGTTACCTCACCAGATGGAAAGAACATGGTCCGATTTCGATTGACTTTACCGCAGCTATCATGGCTATCTTGGCCGAATCTACGAGCAGAAAGCCTACATATGAAATCGTGTTTGGAGATACTTTGATTGGCATTCAACTTGGCTCTCTGTCGCAAGATATAAGTGCTTCATCTCCCTCACAAGCCGGTCGTACTACAGCACTGCAGTTGTTCAGGTCCATTTGGCAGATGTGTTTAATGATGAGATTTGTCAGAAACTTTCTAAATGGACTAGGTAGTTTGACCCAGATCATCCGATCACCGTTGAAAGGGCTTATGTGACTGATGGTTCAACACCTCTCATCTTGAAAATGCCGTACAATGTCTTCTTGAGAACGGGACTTGGGGAGAGATATCTCATTGGATTGGTCAAGGGCTGTGCCGTGGATAGATCAGTGTTAACATTGGTTGTCTATATATGCTGTATGCTTCACTATAATTTCTCTTGGCCCCTGTTAATTGCTGAGAAAGTCACTGCAAGAATAACATCAGAGCCTTAACAATAATGCGCACATAGTAGGCCCATGTCTGCTCGCGCCTTTGGTAGTAGGGCAGATTAGTCACTTTTTCATAGGCCGAATGGACGCCGAGCCGAGGTTGCTCGAGGCTAACCATTAGAATAACTCCGAACCACGATAAGGATTGGTTTAAAGACAATATCCGGGTGAGATACTTTCCTACTCCTTCTTCTCTCCTTTTTGCTTCTTATCCCGCTGTTTTTTTTTTTTTTTTTTTTTTTTTTTTTTTTTTTTTTTTTTTCCTCCGTCTGGGCAAGCACAATGACACAAAACGCAGCCTTTGAGCAGGCGATCAAAGTCACGCCGCTAGGATCGCATCGCTACTCGGCGGTCTTACAGGATGACTGGTGTATAGGAACAGGTACATCCCTATACTTCGTACATTCAATCAAGGAAACCTGCTAATAAGCCACAGTTCCTCACGGTGGCTACACAACTGCGCTTCTCTACCGCCTTGCCACAACCCATTTCGCGCACACCCATCCAAACCATTACAAAGACACAGCAACCCCGATCTCCATCCAACTCGCCTTCCTCCGTCGCACGTCTACTGGACCGGCCACGCTGACCGTCGAAGACAGCAAACTGGGCGCGCGGACTAGTACCATTCACATTACTTTACAACAACCAAGTGAGAAAACCGGGAAGGAAGAGGTGAAGGTTACAGGGTATATCACCGTGAGCCCCGCGAGTGTGGAGGTGGGCATCAGCGCGAGGACGAACTGGGAGTTACACCCAGCTGCACCAGAGGTTGATCTTGGTGTGCTTGGGAAAACAGGGGAGAGCGGAATCTGGAAACGGTTCAGGGCCCCATTTACAGAGTTCCGGAAGGCGTCGAGACATCTGGAGTTGCATTATCCCGAGGATTCCAAGATCGAGGGTGAAAAACTTGGAGTGGTGGATCAATTAGCGCGGTTCTGCCCTGGTGGTGACAGTCAGGGTCGCTGGACGAATGAAGCCCTGGTGTACTTGGTCGATATGTTCCCCAAGGCGTTGGAACGGTTCGATCAGACGGCGTCGTCGGAAACTCCTGGTATCGCAGGCAAGTCGTGGTATCCGACAGTCACGCTGAATGTGGATTTGAAGAAGCGGTTACCGGCTGAAGGTGTGGAGTGGTTGCATAGCCGTGTGATCAACAAGGTGATGCGCGATGGACGGATGGATATTGAGGTGGTTGCTATGGATGCGTCAGGGGAGGTGGTAGCTGTTGCGACGCAGGTGGGATTGGTGATGAGTGCGAGTCGCAATGTTGGACGGAGACAGAAGCTATAACCACCTAATTATAGGGGTACATCTATAGAATGTGTATAGTACGGTGTATATACATAGTGCAGTACATAATATCATAGATTAGACTTGGTCTGCAGCCAAAACGCCATGGCATCCGTAGTGACCACCTTCCTCTTCGGCCACTCCAGATGCATCTGCTTCGGGTCGTCAACCTTTTCCTCCTGTACAATTTGTGCGCGCACCCAGTATTTCCTCCCCTGTCTCGCAACAACCTTGGCCCTAACCATGGCCACCGTAGGCACAAGCAACGGCCTCTTATACCTCACATCCAATTGCGCCGTATAAATCTTCCCCCTTGGATTATCTGTACTCGAATCACCCCCCGAATGCGTCGCAACCGCCAACGACATCGCCTCATCCAACAACGTCGCCACAACACCCCCATGCACTGTCCCCGGATGCCCACAGATCCCCGGCGCACTCAAATCCACCAACAAAATCACATCCGGCGGAGAAACAGTGGGCGCGGAGGAAGGCGTCGCAGTGGGCGCGGGCCAGACGGGTGCTTCGGTCGGGGGTGTTGAGAGCGCGCGACGGCGGAGCGTCAGGACATGGGGGATGGTGCTGGGTGTTGCTAGGGTGGATGCGAAGTAGTGGTCTTCGCCGGAGGGTTTGGGGTTGCGCGAGTCAGTGGGGATCGCGGTGTAGTCGTTTGTGGTGAGGGTGGTGTTGAGGAGGGAGGCGATCCAGTTGTTTTGGAGGGAGTGGAAGTGGGAGAGGGAGGAGGGGAGGGGGTCGGACATTTTGCGTGTGCCCCTTATTGGATCTTATTGGGTAGCTTATTGATAGAGAGTGGTATGTACTTGTATAGAATAGAGTATATGTACAAGTATGTTATGGATGTGATATAGCAGTTGGCGATATTCTACGGATCTACAAGACTACCTCGGTTCGGTTCGGCAGGAACTGCAGGGTCTTTCGATAGTATTATCGTTTATCGTATATTTACTCCGCACAGTAATATAAAACTCAATTGACTTGTATTAGTATGTACTTTTCCGGAAAGTAGACAGCTGCAGAGGTATGGACAAGCAAGGGTCGGAATGTGCTCGCTATGTTACAGGGTCTATCCGTGATCGACTCTATACAAAGGTATACAGAGTAGCACCATTATCGTATATCGTATATCGTACACCATAGACCGAGATAAGTGAAACGCAAAACGTATGAGATAGCAGTGGCGACTCTTCAGTGGACTAGCAAGAGCTAACAGGGTCTAAATTCACCGGAAAATTGCAAAAGTCACCGGCGCCTCCCAAAAATGGGAATTTGCTCCTTCCTCGCGCTGTTTGAATCCGGCATTCCTTGTTTTGCCGCCTGTTTTTAAGCTCTTCTTGTTTCCCCCTCCTGCAATTCTTCTTTTTTTTTTTTCTTCAACGCTGCATCGGTTTTTCAATTTTATATCCTAATTTTTATCCGTTGCTATTCTGCAGAGCACTATTGTCTACTGTACGTATTACGAATACTACAATACTACGACAATGCTCCCTCTGACCGTCCTCTTCTCTCTGGTCGCGGCCTCTGCTGCCCAGAACTACTCCTTCCCCAAAGGGTTTGACGTCGAAAGTGTCGAACTGGCCACTCGCTGTATGTATTTTCTACTACCCTAGGTGTATGGATTGGTCTGACGATCACAGCGTCCTGGTGTACTGCTCAGCGCAGCACCTGCCCTAAGATCTGCAATGGCAAGACTGACGAGAACAGCTGCGAGCCGGTATGTAACATCCAGAGACTACTGAGAATGAAAATGACTGAAACTAACCGGCACAGGAATCCCTCACCTTCTCCTGCAAATGCGACAACGGAACCGTCGACGTCGAGCCCTACAAGCTGACCGTTCCCTTCTTCGTCTGTCAAGCCAACTTTGGCAACTGCATCGCTGGTCATCCCGACGACGCTGACGGCCAGGACCAGTGCAAGAAGGACAACAAGTGTGGTACTCTCAATGCCACCGAGACGGCCTCCAAGTCAGACTCGGAGTCGTCTTCATCTGCTTCCGAGTCGTCTTCGCCGTCCTCCAGCTCAACTGCCACCTTGACCACCCACCAATCGGACAACTCGGACTCGGCTGCGGCCAGCAGCTCTCCTTCGACCACGGCCAATGCGGCGGCAGCTCTGCGTATGGTTCAGGAACAATCGACCGGCGTGTTTGCGACGGCGTTGTTGGTTGTTATGGGATTGGCCCTGTAATCCCGCACACAAAGTACTCTGGTTGTCTTGTTTCGTTCCGTCTCTGCTGTCAGTTTTGACTCATGTATATCCGCCATGGCCATTTTGTATGGTGATGGCAACTGCATATGCCTCGACGCATGTCTGTCCTTAAAATAGCGCGCATACTTTAATCATAATTTTAATCACTCCTTATAATGTATTGAATCATGGTAATTCTGTATGAGAGAAATGAATAGTACTGCAGTAGTACATACTCTGTAGCGTTGGTCGATCTCCGCCCATCGTTTTTGATATTCGGATGCCAAGACTTTTGCCCACAGTGAAATTTGCACTTTATCGATAGCCGCATCACCACTCGAACCTCACTTTTTACCTTCTCCTTTTCCTTCTATAATCTTTATTGCTGATATATTGAATATATCAAAATGCCCGCCCCTACTACGACCCTCCTCATTGAGGGCAGCTTCTCCGAACTCGCCGAGGAGTTTGCCCAGTACCTCGACGCTCTGCGCAAGGAAGAATCGTCGTCCCTCCAGTCCGAAGTTGCCCCCCTCCTCGAGCCTCTTCGCCAGCAGGAACAGAATGAACAGGAGCCGGATCTGAAGCAGCGCGATGAGCTTCTCAAGAAGTTGGTTGCTGGTGCGACCGTCTTGAACGCGGCCCCGGAGAAGGGTATGTTCACCAAAGAAGAACCAAGAGAACGAAAAGAAAAAAGAACGAAACTGACTGGACAGAAATCACTCCGGCCTACAATCTCCTCCTTCACCTCATTCACCAGGCCTCCGACCCGAGTGTCTTCCTTTCCCGTGTCTGCACCTACCTCGCCAAACCCATCACCAGCTCCCCTCAGTACGGCCCCTCGCTGGCCATCTCCATCCTCTCCACCGTGTTCAACACTCTCCCTCCCTCCGACGTCAGCCGGTACCACGTCCTGTTGGCCATTATTGCCGTCATCCGCCAGTCCAGCTCCATCTACACCTTCGAGGCTCTCAAGCCGCAATTGACTACCCAATTGCCCAACTGGCTGGCCGCCTGGGAACTCAACGAGGAGGACGCTCAGAAACTGCACTTGGCCGTTGCCGAGACCGCCCAGGCCGCTGGTGACAACGGACTCGCCCAGACCCACGTCCTTGAGGCCCTGCAAACCATTCCCGCCGACAAGGCTTCGTCCAAGGAAGCCCGCGAACTGGCCATCCGCGCTCTTACCACCGCCCTCAAGCAGCCGACCATCTTCGACTTTACTTCCCTAACTGCTTCGGACGCCGTGCAGGCCCTCCGCTCCAGCGACAGCACGCTTTTCGAACTGCTTGAGATCTTCACCTCGGACACGCTCGATGCCTACGACGCGTTCATCTCTGCCTCCCCACTCGCGTCCATCTCCGGTGGCGTGCTGACTGATGCTGGCGACGCTCTGCAGGACAAGATGCGTCTGTTGACTCTTACCTCGCTCGCCGCATCGACGCCCTCGCGCTCGCTCCCCTACTCCACCATCGCCTCCGCACTGCGCGTCCCCGCTGAGGACGTCGAGAAATGGGTGATCGACACCATCCGCGCCGGTTTGGTCGAGGGTAAGCTGTCGCAGCTGCGACAGGAGTTCCTGGTCCACCGCGCGACCTACCGTGTGTTCGGTGAGAAGCAGTGGTCTGAGGTACAGGGTCGGTTGATGGTCTGGCGGCGCAGCCTGGAAAGCGTCCTTGGAGTTATTCGTAACGAACGGGAACGGTTTGTGCGTGAGAGCATGCAGCAGGCTGCTACTGCGGCCGCCGCGGCTGATGGTGAAAGCAAGGGAGACAAGGGTGGAAAGAGACGGAATCAGCAGCAGACGCAGCAGCAACAGCCAGCACAGGCCCAGGCCCCTGTTGAGGTTGCTGAGTAAGTGATAGTGGAGGATACTGCTAGAAAAGTGTAATGATTGGGATATCTTATTTGCACATGGTTTTAGTTCAATCTAGTTTATTTCTTTTGTTACCAAAATACGAGTTATGTTATAGACATATGTGAATTGGCAGGACGGATAAAGTCCATTATGGTATGCTCACTACGTTCGCACACATTTACTCAACAGGGAACAACCCCTTGCTAGCAATCCCCTCCTTAACCCTCTGATAAACCTCATCCACACCCCCCGTCGCCTCCACAGAAACAACCTTATCCTGCTCCCCAAACGCTGTAACAACAGGCATACTGGTCTCCACAAAAACCCGGAACCTCTTCCGAATCGACTCGGCATTGTCATCGTCCCTCCCACTCGTCTCCCCGCGCTTCATCAATCTCTTCTCCATAACCTCCTCGGGACAGTTCAAAAACAGCGTCATCTCACTCGGGCAAACTGTCTGCTCAAAAAACACCGCTTGATCAAGCTTCCTCGGGAACCCATCAATCAAGAACCTAGCTTTTCCATCCTTCCCAGTCTTAGGCTTGTTGGCCAACGCTTCGGCCATGGCATTGGACAACAACGCGACGGTGATCTCCATGGGCACGATCTTGCCCTCTTTTATGTATGAACGGATGAGGTCGCCGTACTGTGAGCCCTCGCGAATTTGTTCGGCGCGGAGCAGGTCGCCGGCAGACAGGTGGGTGAAGGCGTAGTCACGGACGAGGTTGGTGGATTGGGTGCCTTTGCCGGAGCCGGGGCCGCCGAGCAGGAAGACGACTGTTATGTCTTGGGGGGAGAAGCGGGGTTGCTTTTGGTCGGACATTTTGGTTTTGTTGTTTGGTTTAGGTGGGTTTGTTGGATAGGATAGGTGTTAAGTGGGTGGTAAGGTTACTGTTGCGCCCGAGATCTCACAAGGAACACGTAAGAACCGGAGCCGAGCCCGATGATAGCGAGGAACGGAAGGATTTTAAAATTGGAGCGGCTTTGAGGCCTGTATCGCGTATTCTTGTCCGAGGACGAGGAAGTGTTGGAAGAAGTAGAGGTGTTGGGAGAAGAAGAATAGGGGCGCCGGATGCAGTGGTGGGGTCGTAGTGTTGATCGAGCGGGAGCGACGAGGCGGGCAGAGAGAGACATCTGCAATATAAGTATAGAGATAGGGATTTAGGGATTGAATGGAGAATTGAGCAATTGGGCAATTGAATAGGAAAGGAACAATATAGGGAGGGGAATTCAGAGAAGTCAGAACTGTTAGTAAACTGGGGAAAGAAAACTGTTCCGTAAATCGTCCCGGTTGGATATTGCCGTTTTGGGAATAGTGTTGTTGATGTTGTATGTACCTGTATAGATCAAATAGGGTTGATTAAAGATTAGGAGCACAAAGGGCAAATGAGTCTAACAATGGGTCTGAATGACTCTATGTTTTGTTTGGCCAAGTGAGTGACAGTGAATATCCTGCCGTTGCCCTTGTTTACATCTTTTCCCCTCCTTTCCCTACGCACTCTACATCGTCCACTTCTCAACTTTCATGAAATATCCTATATTGCGCCAAATTGACTGAAACCAAGCCAAACCGGCCCAATAAAATCATCAATGCAGCCCCAAACTCAGGATTCCCTGCGTGATGCTCGCGGTGAACGCGGTGGACGCGTGAGCAGTCGAGGACGAGGACGTGGGCGAGGTGGACATGAACGCGGCGGTAGTCAAGCGAACACCACAGTATGTCTTTTTTCTACTTTGTGTCTATGGTATCTAACTCGTCATATCAGGAAAGTGCAATGGCTGCGGCGTCTACACCTGCAGCTACAGCTGCACCAGAGGAGAGCCCTAATCAGAACCAGAGAGGACAGAAGGTATCTCTATCCCATATCTCTGCTTGCTCTCCATTTAATGCAAGCATACCCGCAGAAGTGGACGAAGATCTAGCAGGGGTCGAGGAAAAACCTCACAGCCGCAGGCGAGCCCTAACACTCGTTTTCAGTCCTTATTACAGGAGAATACTAACCATCGCAGTCGCAGTCAGAATCCCAACAAAACCAACAAGCTAGAGCAGCTCAGTTAACTCCTACTGAGAAGAAAAAGAAGGACAGAAAGAAGAAAGCTGCACCGGAACCCCCAGACGCAGCGAACCCTACTGGCAAAACACCCAACAAAAAAGGAAACAAATCGACTCCACTCCCCCAAAAGATCAAGCCATCCCTAACAATCGTCCCCATCGAAATCCGCTGGAGAATCTACAATTATATCTTCCAACCAACATACCGCGTCGCGATCACCCGCCAAAAACCAAAATGGACACCTTCTCCCACCGACATGCGAAAACGCCTCTACCACACCCGTCTTCCCTACCGTAACCCAAAAACGCAATTGAGTCCGCACGATTCGAAATATAACCAAGTCATTCGTCTACAGAATCCGCTCCCGATCTCGCTGATATTCAGCTGCAAGGCTATCTACCGTGAGACGATATTGCATTTGTACGCGAATACGCAGTTTGTTTTCAACAGTACTCGCGCACTGGATCGGTTCTTGCATACGACTAGTGCCCAGATGCAGGAGACTATTCAGCACATTGAGCTGAATCACATCATGTATAACGAGCCGCGGCTTCTGGGGTTTAGAGTGTTCAAGCACCGGTCTGATCTAGCCTGGTACTGTGCATGCGAGGATTTGGCGGTTGCGTGCAAGTCGTTGAAAGTGCTGCACATTAGCATGAAAATTTGGGATTGGCCGATACATCTCAAGCTCGGGGAGCGGTGGTCGTGGCCGTTATTGGTGTTTGAGCGGTTTGGGAATAAGGTTGATTTTGCGAGTGTGGCACTTCAGATGTGTAAGTTTGAAGAGGAGAAGTTAAAGGAGGTGAGCAGGGAGGTGGAGAAGAGACTCATGAGGAGTGAGGCATGGCAGGTGAGAGAGGATGAGAAGATGGCGAGGGAGATTAATGGGAAGGTTAAAGCGAATAGGATTTTGAGGGTTGTTTTTTAGTTGTTATCGTTATTTTTTTGTTTGTTATGAGCATACATGGTTATTATGCATAGATAAGAGTATAGGTATTAACGAATTGACTTTTCTATAACGGAATTATGTACATGAATCATTATACAAACCTCCACTGAGTGGTAGATCATTCCTCACCCTCGCCCTGCGAAGGAACCTCATGATATGCCAGCATACGTCTTCTTCGCAGATACCAAACAACCCCAACAACAAGGCCAAGCCCTGACTCCGTTACCAGGATAAAAATCAACAACCCGCCAACACCCTTGATCATCTCAAACGCCCGGACCATCGCCTTGGCTGCTTTTTCAGCCTCCAATGCTTCGTTGTCCACCGGCTCCTCAACGTCCGCTTCAGCAGCTTTCGCGTGTCCGTACAGAATCGACGGATCGGCTGCTATTGGCTTCGATTCACCCTGGAAGCCGGATAGCCGCCAGTTCTCCGGTGTATCTGTGCGGTGAACATCCGACGTACCCAGGACGTTGCCGTCCGCGTCGACGGCTTCCGCAGTGACCCAGTCGAGATACCCGTTGGCGACGTATATCGTTTCGAAATCTGTCTTTGTGGTGTTGCCTACCAGCACGGGGATACCGTGTGCCCCGGGCCGTGCGTAAAAGTTCCATATCGCAATATCCGTAGCCCCATTCCAGCTAACGTAGAACATAGTCATGAAGTCGTCCTCGCTCGTCCCATAGACGGAAGACAGCATGTCCGGTGGTGTGGACGGTCGCCCGATAAACGGGTACTTGTACGAGCGGTAGCTGGAGAAGCGTGTTGAGGCAAAGCTCGCCTGCATGAGTGTCTTCCCCCCCGGGGAATGCTCGCTCATGTACCCACGCTCACTCCAGCCGACGAAGACGTTGTCGTTGGGAAGGTGTTGAACGCTACCACGGAGACGGGTAAGACTGCCGTCAGGGCGGTTGTGGCGGCGGATTTCGCGCGCGTTCATGGGTGTTGTTGTGGTGTCGATTTCGACGAAAAGGGCTGCGGAGGTGCCTTCCTCCGCCTCGAGTTCGTCGGAGGCGTTGTTTAGGAAGGAGATGACTGTTTTGTTAGAGTTGGATTGCACAAAGTGCGCGTGGTGTTGCTTGGAGAATGTAAAGTCCTGCACGAAGTCCGAGTACTTTCCGCCCAGACGCCAGATGATATGTCCGTCGTCGCCGGAGATGAGATAGATGGTGTTGGTGAATCGTGCGGATAGTATGTAATCGCCATCCTCGTTCTTGTCGATCGAGTTGACGTGCAGGAAGTCCCATCCTGGCTGGGGTGCCGGTGCATCCCAGGGGTTGACCTTGACGGACTCGTGAAGCGGGATGTGGCCGAGGGAGCTCCATTCGAACAGCACTTTTCCTGTGGTCGTGTCGACTTCCACGAAACCACCGGGCTGTACCCAGCCGTACTCATCAGGACGACCTAGGTCCCCGAGGGAGATATACTCGGATCGGTATGCGCACGCCAGAGCCGTCTTTCCGCCGGGGAGGACGTTAAACTCGTGCATGTTGAACGCAGACAGATCGTTGGTCACCTGAACCGCATATTCAGGCTCATAGTGCTGATCCAGAATGTACCCGGTTCCCTTATCCTGAGAATCCCCATATGCATGTTGCAAGATAAACGACAAACGCGGCTTGTCGTCGATGTTATCCACCACCTTAAAGTCGAAGATATTCCGGTTATCGAACATGCAGGAACCCGCCCAGATGAGCACGCCATCGGCATCGTAGATATAGGGCCCGACTTGGCATGGCTTCCACTGCTTTGTGGGAGCTTCGGGCTCGATTACTCCATACGGAGCAACGAACCAGTACCCAGGACTGGCAGATTCGCGATCATAGTAGGCGATGTCGAGTTTCAGTGCTCTTACGCCGGGAAGCTGTAGCTATTAGCACATACAGCTATCCACAGTAGTAGGCAGACGTACGGTGACAAAAGACATTAAATCGTCATCGTCGGTTTTTGCATTGGCAAAGCCCAAAAAAGGTAATAATAAACACCACCAAAGCATATCGAATAGCTAATTTTCGTCCACCGAAAATAACAAAACGGAAAGAGAAAAAAAGAAGAGAAAGAAAAAAGGCAAGAAGAAAAGAAAAGGAGACACGCCAGACCAACTAACTCGTTAAAACGGCCGCGTACGTCGTCGCGTACGTTGCGTCGTCGTCGTCGGTGGACAGTGAGTGGGCTGGTGGTATAACTTTCACCCTCCTCCACACAGGGGAAATATCGGTTTAAGAGTTGGAAATAATAAATGGTCCTAACGGCCGGTTGAAAAAGCCAACGTAATAAACACGCCGCCGATATACAATTCGGCGATGATCCTGGGCCTAGTATTCTTGGCAGTTTCGTTTCCACTCCGAATAGGTATCCATCCACCGCGCGGTCAGACGTACATACTGCTAATCGGCTATCAGACGATGTGTAGGGGTACTTGTATAAAGCCCAGGAGTACACTGTGCTTTCTATGGCATCGTGGTATGTAGCGAAGTATATGTATACAAGCGATATCGCCACGGAACCATGTGCGCCGATCGGCCGTTCTGGAAAAATCGCCAGTGCGTCTGGGGTTGATTATCTGCACTGCGGTGAAGAAAGACATGTCCCTCCATATAAGCATACAAACAGAATATTACCGCATGATGGCTGCACTGGCAGTGTTTAGTAGACCTTCCGACTATCTGCTTCGTGGGCACTCCGTCTGATTCTCTTTGCCGACCTCGGGGGCAGTCCACATACATCCCAGCTATATGATTTCTTGACCGCGGGATAAGCTATCTCGTTCATGGATATCGCAGACAGACGACTCCGAAGCTAACCCGGCATTCTTAACCTCAATTTGCTGTCTCATTGCTACGATCTCGCCTGCATCAATCACACGCCTGCCAATTAACTAATTACCACCGGTATCAACTCCCATACCGTGTGTCTGAAGTTGATTATTAGCCGGTCCCGTACGGATATATAAGCCATGGGTATGTTTCTCCGATGCTCGCTTGCTCCCGAGGGCAGACCGTTGGTTCTCTCTGTCATCTCCGACAACTTTGTAACGCCCAGTGATTGGGACGTGCACGGTGTGTTTGTGTAAAACAGAACTTTTACCGAAGGTGTATTCAGTAGGATGTTAAGGTTTTAGGTTTTTGCAGTTTTAAGAATATAATGGCGTCGTATCATTTTCCTTATCGATCAATCTAAACCAAAAAATGGCTAGCAGGTGTCCACGGGAGCTTTTATGTGGGGTTTATTCATCTCTTTCTACTAAAAAGGGTTTACTTGGGGGGATTGGGAAGGCATGCTCATAGAATTCAGATTCAATGGATTTATTAAATTGGTCAACCTAACTATAGCGAGTGGTCTATAAAGACTCCACCCCAATAAGCATCCGACAGTCCCAGTGTCAGACCCAAGGACATGAATATCATCGACGATAATATTAATTAAGCATTATCTGAAACAATCCATCAAGCCAAGCTCAGTCTAACTCGTCTCGTCCCGTACTCTGCTCAGCACAGAACAACGGTTCCTCCCCAATCCCTCCAACTCCTCATGATGCATAACCGGCAATAGACGGTTCCTGTCCCACTTTAGGTTCATACGTGAGAATCTCCACCAGCGCAATCAGCAAAATTCCCTCTGTGCCAAGCATATCGTCCAGCTGCAGCTGCGGAGCGAGGATTTGCCCGCATACTGTGTCGATGTCGATCCGTGAGGGGTCGCCGGGGCCGTCGTGGGTGAGGGCGTCGACGGCTAGGGCCCAGGCGAGGGGGTTATACAATACTCCTTCATGAAGGTAAACCCCGCCTGCTGGCTGGTTGGGGCAGATCGTTTGGATATGGTTGTTTGTTACCCCGATGTCGCGGATGTCGGAAAGGATGGCTGACGCGTTGGGTCCGCTCATCGGTTGTACGATTTCGTCGAAAGTAGAGTACACGGTGGTTGTTGGGACGTATGCCGAGTTGCCGCCATCGGATTGCAAGGTATGAATAAACTCAGTCTCCGGGCCTTGTTGCCAGATTGATGGTGTGCAGACAAGAGGGTCCAGTAACGGGCAGTCCAGCGATCTTAGATCTGTGCCGTGGAAGTCTGGGCTGATGGCGATGAAATCTTCCACCACATCCCGTGTAGAAGGCCAGTACTTTAATGCCCATTGAACATCCAGTCCACCCTGAGACCACGAAATGGCCGCCACGTTGGAATCGGAGCTGACGGCGGAGATGTAGTTGATCGCATACGCGACGTATTCGGCATTTGTTTGCGCGTCATTCAACGAAGCCCGGGGAATGTTGACCCAGACAATATCCGCTTTAGGGAGAGCTTTACCCAACTGACTGAAGCTGAAATGGTAGGTCATACCAGCAGGGACTGCAGTTCCTGGCACCAGGATTACTGGTTTTTTCCCGTTCTTTCCACAGGCGAACGAATCAGGGATATGTATGGCTGCCCGGAGCTTTTCCTCGGGGATTGAATATATCGCATCATCGGATCGCTTTTTCGGGTATAGATCTTGCTTCGAGGGTGGTGCAGGGTTATTGTTGGATATTGAGTTGAGGTCGATGTTGATGTACCCGTCTAGCAGGTTCACTAGATTCAATGGAATTAATCCTCCCTCTACCAGGCCTTTGACGAGATCCAGCAGGAGACTATCCGAGTCTTTGTCCACAGACGAGTAAACCTGACTGATTTTGTCATGCGCATCCTTTACGGATCCAACATCTGCTGCGCTGTTCGGAGTATCTGCCTGGTTGTCGAGCAATGACAATATCGAGGACGCAGTATCCGAAGTTTTTTGTCCTACTGACAGATCACCAACAGCTTGGGACAACACCGAGAGAAGTCCAGAGTCTGAATTAGTCGATGAATTCGTGCGAGGTACAGCCATGGCATATGCCATTGGACTAACGAGCGTCCAGGCAAGCGCTACCCCTGCGGCGAAATCGAACCTCATTTTGCGGCGGCGGACGCTGACACTGGCGAGTCGGCGCGGATTGCATGAGCAGTCGCAGACAGCCTCGCCCCTGCGCAGGCACGGGGCATTGCCTAATATAAAGCCATGTTGACTGCCACTGCTCCATTTTTTTGACCAACGAGTCAGGGCTTCAGAGTTTTTACTCGCTTATGACGTTTTGCTGATTCACTAGTAAATAGCTGGTACCAAAGTTCCTTGACTGCGCGATTGAAATACCCCTGTTGGGATATTATGGTCCCCACAGGTTCCGGTTTTGAGTTCCCCGCAATGGTGATCATTTTTTAAGCAGTCAACAGGGGCAAATGGACGCTAATGAGGGACATTGACGAACAGATGGCGAACAGTACATGCAGCATCCAAATGTTTAGTCTTGTGATGCTCGGTTTTGGAATTGCTTGATAGAGTCTACGCTATCATTGAATCAAGAGCCCTTGGTGGATACCACCGCACCCAAACAGAATTTATCATTCCTCTGGGACTACGGAGTAGGACTCTAGTTCAGGAAAAAACTAACTCGACGATCAATATGGGGACGAGCGGCTAATCACTTGACTCCGACTTATCCAGCGTGCTCGGATTATGCGCAACCCGGTGTCCGTGTTGGTCTGTATAAATAACCTTCAAGGACTCAGCAAGCTCTACGCGCAGAGTGCATAGTGAGAATAACATACTTTGGGAGGATTTGCTACGCCCTCTTCCCTTGCTCCGGCCTCATCCGTGACAATTTTCTCGACCTGAATGTCAAGGTTAGAAAAGAATTAGCAGATGATAAGGAAAAGGAGTAATCTACCTTTCCTTGGTGAGAACCTCCGCGGTATCTAGTGAAGACAAAATCATCTTCGTGAATAGTTTCTCCGTTCTTATCCCTGACGCCTTCGACGGACATTGTGTACTGTATTCTGCGAGGTATATAATTTAATTAGAGCCAAAGTTGTTTTTCCTGGCAATTCAATATTATCAGCCGAGAATTCGAGACTCTTTTATGTATCTAGTCCCAGATGATGCGATAGTGTCGTGGATATGATGTCATGATGGCTCACCAGGGATGCCCCTGGTAGAGTACCAGTACGGATCAAGCAGGACCAAGCGTGACTAGTCAAGATGAACACTCGAGGTCTTTGTGATAACAAGGCAACAGACCAGGATAACCGAGTAGATGGGCACTGTATATCTGAGGACTGGTATGATCGAGTCTACATAGGCCATCCCGGTGCATCACGCAGAGCTGTACAGGCGAAACCCGATGATTGTCAAAAGTATAAAGATGACCCAAGCAACATGAACGGAGCACCTGTACGATGGGCTTGCCATCAGGCTGGGTATCCGTAAGAGTGGTATAGCCAGAGCATGTCGTACAGATGTCCCAACATCCTGGGTTCAGGGTTATTCACTTCAGCAACTGAAGAACGGACGGCCATTGAGGACTATAGCCATCAGCAATAATGCACCGGAATCGTATGTCAGCCACGTGGATAGGGAAAGCCAAAGCTGGGAAAGACAAATTCGGTTCATCTTCGAGGATGCATTGTTCTCTAAGGCTGGGGTCCATGAATGATCCGGTGATATGGTCAACCAGAAGGGAGTGGAGATCTGGGGGAATATCCCCGAGATCCTATATCATATTTCTGCATTCAACCAATTGCTTGCCCGATTTGGAGACTCTCCAGCCTCCAAAAAGTACGGCCATCCAATGGCTGCATGCTAGGCTATCTCTCCCTGCCACCATTTTTGGAATGCAACTACAGAGAGGAGAAGAGAAAGTGTCAAATGACGGGATATGGGATGGCGATGAGTTGAAACAAACCATCAGCGTCATCCGTATGATATCGTAGGCTTATTCAAATCGTCAGTTGTCAGAGGATCCGCCCAGAGTGTAACAGTTCCGGCAATGACTACCACCGTTGCACCCAGCCAGTGTGACATACCACAGAATCTATCTCGACTCGATACGCTGGCACTTATATTTCTTGATAGTGGCTGTACAATTAAAGATGATTACAGAGGAAGCGAAAAGTAATCGATTCGAGGTTCACCAGCCATCATGGGACAATCCTAGCAAAGAACCCAATCAGATAAGAAATAGACGACAGTTGTATTGATGACTGCATTACGATACATGACGGTATCATATCTGATCTGAACTGCAACAGATGTAACTCTCCAGTGGTTTTATGCCCTCAATAGCTCCTCACTGTCACCCCTGGGGTGAATGTGTAATATATAAAGTATGGAATTATTCAAAATCTTGCTCAAATAAATCCAAAGATTATCTCAAAACAAGTGCTGTAGAAAAGTAAAATCGTAGCATAGTTTGCAGGTCGCACCACAAACCCCCAGATGATAATTACCGTATGTGACATTAGGAACCATACCGCTTTACTTTGGGAGAACACACAGTGTTCTTCTATCATTCAGTTTAGTTCGTATTTGAGTCTGAATTGAATTGTTTTTGATATAATAATCTAATTTTTTTTGCCCCTCCCTTTTTTTCTGGCCCTTCCTTGTGCGGTAACCCTTCTCCCTCTCGGATCCTCACCTCAACCTCTCCAAGGAATGGCCACGCGTTGAATCAAAGCCCTCTCTACATACTTCATTCTTCCTTTCCGTTATCGTCAACCCAATTCCTCCTTAGAAAGCGCGAAGAGAGTGCGAGCGGAATACAAAAAGTGAGCCAAACTGCCGTGACAATTGGAGTTGCCTCAACTTTATCAAACCCGCCTCTGCTGCTACTCTCCATCTCCATCTCCATATTATCGTGACATCTTCTCTCCAAGACGACGGAGAAAACGGTCTGAGGCACATTGACCTTTTATGGCTGGCGATACTACCTCGATCGGGATTTATACCTGATATTCCTTCCCTTCCGTCTTTTCTTCGTCTACTTGACTGGTTACTTCCTCCCCATCTTCTCTTTCCTTCCGTTTATTTACCACCTACTGCTCCCCGGCTTATCCCCGTGCTCTGGATCTCGTATTGACGCTTATCTCTTTATGGGAGAGTGTCAATTCTGATTTCAACTGTCTTATTTATTAAGCATCACCCCTCACTAGTTTTGTTTGTCTTCGCGGACGTCGTGAGTGCTTACTACCGATTGTTACTATGCCTGCTCCGCTAGTCAGGGTCTTGCACAAACTGCAGGAAATGTTCTCCAACGTTGTATCCGCGCTAGAGACCATGATTCTTTTCCCTTCACTCTTCCGGGAATTCTCCCAACGGCGCCAGAAAGGTTTCCTGGGTGTACGATGGCGACATCGGACATTGGACGACTTTGCGGAAGAGGTCGACCGCCTCTTTACTGCACCCCTGTCGATGCGGAATATGATCGTCATGTCGGAGAAGATACGCGCTCAGTTTAGGTCATGTCTGCAGTCCAGCCCTGTGTGCATGCTACCCTCCTACAACCATGCCTTACCGTCGGGCACAGAGGAGGGGACATACTTGGCGCTGGATGTTGGAGGGTCGACTTTTCGCGTGGCTTTGATTGAATTACATGGGAAAGGGAATATAAAGGTACTTCGGGAATCATCCGCATACATCGACAGCAATGTCAAGTTGTTGGAAGGCACATTGTTCTTCGATTGGATGGCAGAGAGAATTGAGTCGATGCTGCAGGAAGTTGGTTCAAGTTACGGTCGGGAAGAGTTGCCTTTATCCATGGGTCTGTCATGGTCTTTCCCTATCGAACAAACATCGATTAGCAGCGGACTGGTTATCCATATGGGTAAGGGTTTCTTGTGTTCCAATGGCACTGTAGGACAGGAACTAGGAGATTTGATCGTCCAGTCGTGCCGCGCGCGGAACCTTAATGTACAAGTGGATGCCATTGTCAACGACAGTTCTGCCACACTTCTGTCTCGTGCCTATGTCGATCCTCAAACGCGCATGTCGCTCATTCTGGGAACCGGGACCAACGTAGCGATTCACTTCCCGGTGCACGAGATCGGATTGTCGAAGTTTGGTACCAGGCCTCCGGGTTGGTTCAGCTATGCTAAACACGTCATTATCAACAGCGAAATGAGCATGTTTGGTGGTGGTGGTGTGTTGCCCATGACCCGGTGGGATGACATTCTTAATCGCACCCATCTGCGACCCGACTACCAGCCCCTGGAATACATGGTTACGGGACGCTACTTAGGTGAGGTTGTCCGGCTCATTATCGTCGAGGCCGTCGATACCGCCAATCTGTTTGGAGGAGAGCTGCCGCACTCCATGCGGGAGCCGTATTCACTCGACACCAGCATCGTCGCATTCCTCGAAGCCGACACATCGCCGTCGTTGACTTCTTCGGCAGCTTTGTTTCAAAAGCAACACACTTTCCCTGTGACCCCTTCATCGGAAGACCTGTACTTCCTACGCCGCATATGCCAGACCGTTTCGCGACGAGCTGCCGGTTATCTGGCTACTGCAATTCACAGCATGTGGTGCTTGCGCAATGACGTTGAGTTCTCTCCTTCTACCATGGCTATCAAGGAGGCTTCGGAAGTCACCGTGGTGGAGAGTGAGCCAGAATCTCGGAGTCTGTCGATTGCATGCGATGGCAGTGTGATCAACAAGTACCCTGGATTCCGAGACAGCTGCCAAACCTATATCAATCAGCTGGCTGAACAGACCAACGGCACTACAGAATCTCTTATCAGCCTTGACCTTGCACCGGAGAGCGCAATTGTCGGGGCTGCGGTTGCTGTTGCCGTGGCTGTTGCCGATAAGGAATCGAAGTCTGTATGATGTGCACTTTTTTCATTCACGCATAGCCTCGTTTTGCGTTCTTCTTTTGCTCGGGCATGGAGTTCTGCATTTTGCATTCCACGGTGTTTTGCGTGTTGTCCATCCTATTGGTATATCGTCTTTACGTTTGTATAGACAAAGGGGAGGGGGGTTATTGTTATCATCATTGCATATATGGTTGGCATTATTATTTTTGTTGGCCAGTCGGATGGCCGGGGTATTAAGCATCGGTGTATATAATATGATCCAGTGACATCGCCTGTCCTCTTTAAGGATTGTTCTACTAGACTGATAAGTACTAGCCATCAACTATTCATGGGTACCATTATTCCTTGCAAAGATCCTGTAGCAATTCCAGCATCCTTAGTTGGAGAGCCGAGAGCTCTTCTCGAGGCAGCTTATCTTTGTGTTGTTTATCATGATCATCATTATTCTTATGGTCACCAGTGACCAGATCCCGCTTTATGCTGAAGAAGGGAATCCCCAGTCCTCGTAGCTCGAGTGTGAGGGCTTGTGCCATCTGGTTGGATGCGGCATAGATCTTTGCGTCGTAGGTGTTCAGTTCTGTCTGGTCTTCTTCGGCTGTCTGTGCCTGGTTAGTTGGCAATGCTGGCGAGAGGTGTAGGCAAACGTACAGATACCCCCTTTGAAAAATCAACCGGCGCCCCAACAGATCGTCTGCAAAGGTCAATTCAACCATATAGTCAAGCCAAAACAATTCCCCCAGCAAAAGCTTTCAGGTTGCATCCACCAACCAACCCAATAACCGGGGAAACCAGGGCAAAAACTCACAACACCTCATCCAACTCCTTCTTCTTCTCCCCCCTTGCCTTCTGTTTCTTGCACAATGCTTCGCGTCCCTGCCACCATTGTTTCTCGTGATCGTGCTGGGATTGCATTAGGCGGCGGATGCGGCGCTGGAGGAATTCATTTTGGGAGACTGTTCGCATGACGTGGCGGAGGGCGGAGGACCAGGTTGTTATGGTTGAGGGGTCTGTTGTTGTTTCTGTTGTTAGTGCTGGTTTGGGAGGGTGTGGTTGTGGTTGTGGTTGCGGTTTGGGCGTCGAGGATACTGGAGCTGGAATGTCTGGGGGTTCGTATGCGTCGTCTTCGACATTTTGGATATGGGGGAGGGAGCCATAAGGCTGCTGAATAGAGGTATTCTGAACTCCTGGTGGTGCCGGTTTGGACAGGGCTGATAATGTGTTTAGAATCGAGTTCAAGTCGGAGGAGTTGTAATCTGCCATAGCGCCGCCTCAATAATTCTTTCGTAAGTATTCCACAGAAATCGAGTATCAAACAAAATGCCAAAAAGCATGTCTTGTCAAAAGGTCATCTTATAGATAGCTGTAGAAGAGCAATCGGAGCTAACGAGCCATCTCCGTTGCCAAGACTTCCCTCTGAACTTGAAAATTTCCCCGGCGGCATCAACTATCCTCGCCAAACATCTTGACTCGCGCTGTCCCACGGATCCCACTAGTACCAGCCTGTCTCTGGCCTGTGATTCCTTTTGCCATTGAGATATAAGGGATTATCCGGTTTATATTGTCATTGTACCCCGCGTCACGGTGGTGTTTTATCGACCGAACCATACCAGTGTGGGAGCACCGGAGTCGCCAAGCACAACACAAGACCAACCACCACATCGAGAAAAAAGAACGAGAACGATAGATATTATCATGTCCCGATCCGCCGCAGACGCCACCCGCTTCACGGCCACAGGCCCCTACGCCAGTTCCAAGCCCGGAGCCCCGGCCTATAAACTCCCCGGCTTCATGTCGAACTCCGGAAACAACAGCAATGCCAACCCATCACCGGGGTCAGGAGGGCAGCCGGAGACGCCGAAGCAGAAGGTCGAGCGGTTGCGGGCGCAGGCAAAGGCAGCGAGAATGGCGCAGTCGTCGTCGGGGTTTGATCGGTTTCTCGGGGCGGGGCGGGATCTTGCGAATAAGGCTCATAAGGTGACGGTTTATTCTTTGATTGCTGCGTCGGGTATGTCCTTTTCCCCCTAGGGATTCAATGAGGGCAATTGCTGATTGAAGTAAAGGCGTCTGTGGTGTCCTCACGGTCTACTCCATCATCTCCCTAACACTCTACAACCGCCGCCAAAAAGCCCTCTGGGTCGAAAACGAGCTCAAGAGACTCGAAGACGCGAAACGAGCACATGCCAGCGGCATCGCAACCCCCGAGCAAGCCGAGATCGTGAAGAACGAGATGATTGGGGAGATTTACAAGCGCAAGAAGGACGAGGAGAAGGAGCAGCGGCCCTGGAACCAGGTGAAACGGTATCTATTCGGCGGGTTGAAGGCGGATGAAGCTGCGGCCGCGCCTGAGTCTGCGGTTGCTGTCGACGGTCAGAATAAGCCGGGTGTGCTGGATGCGCTTAATGCGAAGGCTGCGGTGGACGCCAAGTCGAAGGGCGAGCAAGTGCCGGGGCAGCTGGATGTTCTTGCGGAGAACGCAGAGTCTACTGCTAAGCAGGCATCACGAAGCTGGACGAGCTGGCTTACCGGACGGTGAAGCTAGCGACTGAAGATGGGGTCTATCCCTCACCATCTCGCCCTGGCACTATTCCTCATCATCATCATCATCCTCTTGCATGATTAACATCCTCATCTCTTCCTCTACACCATTCTCGTTTCAAGTCCATCTGGGGTTGCGGCGTCTGTTTTACTATTTTCTCTCTATTACTACGATCTCTATCGCATCCATCTGTATACTGTGCATGTACATATAACGTTTTCTATTGTCTTGGCTATGAGGTGTCTGTTTGAAAAAAAGAACGTAGTGTCTGATATGAATCACCTGATATTAAGCGAAGCAATTGACTTTCAATGTTTGCCCAATAATAGCGTAGGAATTACTCCAGAGTACAACCAAGTGACTAAACAGCGGGTCCTCGTATGCAAATCACCATTATCCCAAAAGAGTTCCTAGATACATTAACCGAAAAATAAGAAAAAGGCACAATTTCCCATTCGTTCCAAATAAATCAATAAATCATAAACCCGAAATGCTGTATATAAACGAGGATCCAACAGAATCATGGCATGTCGTCTAATGGCATGGTATCTAGATCGAAACTATTTTCTTTTCCAATCTTATCCACCCCCTCAAAAAAAAAACAAAAAAAAAAAAAAATCGCCGAAACCCCTTTTGTCTTGCTTTTTATTCCCTAGAATAAGAGAAAAGACTTTTAATAGGGAGAAAGACTTAGTGAGCACCGTTGGCCTTGGAGGCCTTGACAGCCCGGCGAGCCCGGACTGCTTCAGCCAGGTTTTCAAGGGTATCAACGGTGTCCTCCCAGCTGATACAGGCGTCGGTGATACTGACACCCTGTTTGAGACCGGAAGGACCCTCCGCGGGCATCTTCTGGTTACCCTCGTTGATGTTGGACTCGATCATGACACCGACAATGGCGTCCTCACCCTCACGCATCTGCTCGGCCAACTCCTGAGCGACAAGAGGCTGGTTGCGATGGTTCTTGTTGGAGTTTCCATGCGAGCAGTCAACCATGACCACCTCACGCTGGTTCTTCCCGCGCAGAGCCTCGCGGGCAGCCTTGATATTGGCGCGGTCGTAGTTGGTACCCTTGCTGCCACCACGGAGGATGACAAATCCGTGCTCATTACCGGAGGTCTTGGTAATGGCGGCCAGACCCTGCTTGGTGACACCCAGGAAACGATGAGGGTGGGCAGCAGCGCCAATGGCGTCAATGGCAACTGTCAGGTTACCGTCCGTGCCGTTCTTGTAACCAATGGGGAAACTCAGGCCAGAAGCGAGCTCACGGTGCAATTGCGACTCGGTGGTACGGGCACCAATGGCACCAAGGGAGATAAGATCGGCCAGGTACTGGGGCGAAATAGTGTCGAGCATCTCACTAGCAATGGGCATGCCGGTGCTGGTGAGGTCTGCGTAGAGCTTACGGGAAACGCGCAAGCCCTTGTTGATGTTGTAGGACTCGTCAAGGTCGGGGTCGTTAATCAAACCCTTCCATCCGACCGTTGTGCGGGGCTTTTCGAGGTAGGCACGCATGATGATGCAGAGGTCACCCGAGAGCTTCTCAGAGAGTTGCTTCAAACGACGGGCATATTCAATGGCAGTGGCAGGATCGTGGATGGAGCAGGGGCCGACAACAACGAGGAGACGGTCATCACGTTGCTCAATTATTTCGACGGCCTGGTTGCGACCCGAGCGGACAGCAGCAATGGCTTCACTGGACTATTCATTGTTGTCAGTTACGTCCTTGGTGTCTTTTTCTTCTACCGTGTCCTCGCTTCGTTTCCCCTGTGCATTTTTTTCGTTTCGGGCAGAAGGGCCCTGGCAATGGGGAATGACTCACTCCCGGGATCTCGGACTGAAGGAACTGGGGGGAGAGCAAAGGGTCGTAACCCAGGACTAAAGAGGCATTGTTAGTGAGAAGGGTTTTAGAGAAAGCAGCATTGGGTACATACCACGAGTGTCCTCGTTGACTTCTGTTGTGCTGACGAGAGGCATTGTGTAGGACCAAAGTGGGATGATCTAGAAGTTTTTTTTTTTTTTTTGCGCGGATGAGAGCACGAATCGCTGACAGAGGAGAGGATGGGAAGATTGGGAAGAGGAAGAAAAAGAATAAGTAGAATGTATCCTTTTATATAAGAGAGGAAGAGAGGGAAAAACAGTCACACGGTAATGCAAACAAAAACGAAGTGAGTGAGCTGAAAAAGATACACTCAGGCCGATCTAGAAATGCGTGTTAGTCATCAGCAAAGTTCCTCGATTGCCTGCTCACTGATTGGCCGCGCTTATTTTAAGGCCGAGGATAAAGATAGACCGAGTATTCCGTACTCCGTATACTATCCATGGAGCATGATTTATTTACAGATCAGTTCGTGGTAATGGGCAAATTCAGTATCTGTTTGTATTGTGTTGCTCCTGCCATGCATTAGACTTGGCACTTTGACAAAGCCAGCGACAAAACCCCAATGGCACACGTGAAAGTCAGACGTCCCTTTAGCAGCTGAGTAACTGTTTGTTTCCTGGAGAACAGGCGATACGGCTGTTCCATATTCCCAGCTAGGCGTGCTGTTCCTATTGTTGGTGGGTTTCAAACTGCACGAGCTTCTGGTCTTGGTGCATTTGTGGTCGTCATGCGTATTGTCCCTTGCTATGATGACACCGGTCTCCAGCCGTATTTGTCTGACATGTCGCGATACACCAGATCCACGGATATGGCCTTCCGGCACGCATCTCATCCTTTGACTGCTTCTGCTTCTTCCAAAAACCACGGGAACTTCATTTAGACTTTCTCTTCAAACATGGATTTGCCAGGTATTGGGAAGCGACATAGCTAAGCTTCCCTTCAGCCCAACAGAAGATAATATCGAAGGCGCTCTGGTAGAGCAAAAAGCCAATAATCTCTCGTTTTTAATATCAATCTGCTAGTTTGCAGATGTCCCAGATGGATTTGCGCACTTTCTTGCCCACTCCATTACAGATATCCTGAAACTACCAAGCTAACATTGTCGAATCCCATGTACCCAAGCGCCGGGGTTACTGATACCAGTAAGAAGAGCTCTGAGTGCATGTACTCTGTAGAGTACTTGTAGTTGTCCATTCCCCGCCATGCTTGCTTCACGCAAGACATCTAATCCGTACAGTACCAACAATACTAGCCAGTAGTATATGCATGATCGGCTACTGGGCTGTCAATCCTTGAACCCTTGGGAAGTACAGGGATGAGAATGATGTTGGAGAATGATGTTGATTGCCTGATATCAAAGTGGTGGTTCCGCCCTGTCAGACCGCTGACTTGCAATGGCCGTTGAAATTTTGATATAATGACACTGGGGGTATTCAGTGAGTAAATTTCGCACTGATTTACAGTTGAGAGATTTGAATTCGGATGTTACTTGTTTCTCAGTGTGCAATAGTTTTGTTCGTGTTGATGTCTCCGTTCCCCAATAGGAATAGCGCGATTGCTTTGAATAGCCTCATCATATGTCATGTGATTACAGTCTGGGCTGTTTCCTCGTCGACAACCACTCCTGCTTTTCTTTCAACGTCAGCTTTTTTTATCCCTCTACATTGGACACTGTCTTTGGAATAATTTTCTATTACTGCTCGATTATTCTTGTCATCTTACAGTATCTTAATGCAGCAGATGGTTTCGGAGCTATATCCCTACGCCGACATCCTGGTTACATAGCTCAACGGCTACAGATGATGCACTTTGCCCGTGCATGATCGATGATTTCAATTTCCGATCTGCGTGCTTCACGTCTTGATAACCCTTGATATTTCGATCCTACTCACGGGTTATATACTAGTACACGCACCGACACAAAGAGCACTGTCGGGAACCGGCATACCGGCATGTTTACCTTTTCGACTAAGCGTCAGTGGACGCCCGATGGGTCGATCGATTCCGAAGACATCGCGAACCGTGAGAAAAAGGTACGCAGCTCTGTGGATCCAAACCATTGATTCGCTCTGGCGGTCAGCCTTTATGATTCTAATTTCTTTGTCAGTTTGCTAACACTCGGATTTTAGAGACTCCGTCCGCTAACTTTACGCACTCCACCGGATACCTGTCAAACAACTTTCTGTGAAGCCAATCAGCTGTTCCCTCAGCTTCATCTCTCTACATTGACACCAATTGAGCCTTCGGACGACGACAGCGATGATCAGCACCGTTCTGACAATGCGGCCCTTCCTACCACAGCTTTACATCGCCCACTTCCTGGTTCCTCGTCAGATTCGTCGATGGACGTCGACAGTCCCCCATTGTCGATGAGTGGTGAAGGCCTGTCACCATCGTCAACGAGCACGCAACATATCCATGGCAGCGTTCAGCCGTCGCCCATTCCTCACAGCCTCATCAACCAGTCATTGAACATTGATGGAGGGCATCCAGTCACTAACAACCAAACACCTTTCGCCAACCCAGATTCCAATGTCGCCATGGATCAAGATTTTATATCTGGGGCGGAAGTTTCTGGCTTGCATCCGGATGCTGCAAGAAATCATGAAACGGTCTGGTGGACCCTTCCAGGTATTCCCAGCCCCATTAGTGAGGATGAGGGTGTTTGTGTGACTGGGACCGGAACACCGACGAGCGAGGCCGAAACACTATATGCTACATCTCACTCCGCGTCATCTCATTCATATGGTGTCCATCATGACCAAGCACTATGGAACATCGATATGCAAGCACCGTCTACCAGCAACAAAGAACCTGAACCATCTATCCCCGCCGCAAATATGGCATCGAACAAGAAGAAACTCAATGTTTTCATGGGCTATCGCGCTGACTGTGATAAATGTCGACAAAAGGTGCCTGGTCATTACAGCCACATTATACACACTTGAGCGCTCTTCTTTCATCCTCTTAAAAATCGCCTATTACATTGTTTCTCTATGGTAGATCATGGTGGGTTTCCAGCGTGTGATGCCATGTATATTTTTATGCATTCGTTCGTGTTCAAGCTTAGCGAGCGTAAGGTTTGTGTTTGCAATTTTTTTTATTATAATACGGCAGGAACCGTCATATGGGTTTGGTCCACGGAGTCCCAAGGGTTATGTTTATACCATTCGCAGGGAGTTTGGGATTTGTTCAGAAAAAGATTCAACTGGCAGTGTTGGTTGGATATTGTATTCAATAACCTCTCGCTCATTATGTATTCTACAACATACCGGACTTAAATGTCTGCGGTACAGATGACATAGGCTTAATGCGCTAACTAGTTATCTAGTTATCAATGTAAACCGTTCTCCTACTGTGCTCGAATATGAAAGACTCAACTCTGTCTACAATTTAACGTCCTTCAATGCTTTGTAGCTTTCCAAAATGACCCGCTTCCCGGGTAAATACATTAGCCACTCCTCATTGCCGGCCGTTCGACGGACCGCGGGCGGAATTTGGCCGGTTGATTGTATATGAAGATCGGTTTGTGCCCGCCTGCTGGGTTCAATTTGAACGACACTGATGTTCTTAGAACCTCCTCATTTATAACTTCACCGTGCTTGGGTTGTTCATTTGCTCTGGCTACAGCTTGCGAAATACAAAATGGCCTCTCCTATTCCCCGGGGCCTCCGCCAGGTCCTCCAGAAAAACCCCAACGATATCGTTATTCTCTCCTCCCTCCGTACCCCAGTAACTCGCGCGAAGAAGGGCGGCTTCAAGGACTCCTATCCGGAAGAACTACTTGCCAATGTGCTCCGCGCGACTCTGGAGGCAAACCCAAAGCTCGACCCGGCTCTGATCGAGGATGTTGCGATTGGATCTGTCTTGCAAGAGCTCGGTGGTGCTAAAGCCGGCCGTATGGCGCAAATCCACGCTGGATTCCCCAGCACAGTCCCCTTCCACACGATCAACAGACAATGCTCGTCGGGATTGGCAGCTATCACGACAGTCGCGAACGGGATCCGCGCCGGCGCGATCAACGTTGGTATCGGTGGAGGAATGGAGTCAATGACCCGGAACTATGGATCTCGGGCTATTCCCACGGTGCTGTGGCCAGAGTTGAAGGAGTCGCACTCCAAGGACTCCCGCGACTGTATTATGCCCATGGGTATCACTTCGGAGAATGTCGCTGCGCGGTACGGCGTCAACCGTGCGGATCAGGACACTTTCGCGGCTGAATCGCACAAGAAGGCCACTGCTGCGCAGAACTCCGGTCTCTTCGACTCTGAGATTGTCCCCGTCAAAACTTTGTCGTTTGACCCAGAGAACCCAGAGACACCACCCAGGGAGATTGAAGTCACCAAGGACGACGGTATCCGGCCCAACATCTCCGTCGAGAAGATGGCCAGCCTCAAGCCTGCGTTCTCAGCGACTGGCACCAGCACCGCCGGTAACAGCTCCCAGGTCAGCGACGGTGCTGCCGCAGCTTTGCTGATGCGCCGGTCTACCGCTACTGAACTCGGCCTGTCATCATCGATTAAGGCGCGCTGGGTGGGTAGCTCCGTCGCCGGCTGTGCTCCCGATGAGATGGGCGTTGGCCCCGCAGTCGCAATCCCTAAGCTCCTCGAGACGCTCGGCATGGGCGTGTCTGATGTCGGCATCTGGGAGATCAACGAGGCGTTCGCCTCGCAGGCTCTGTACTGCACGCGCAAGCTCGGAATCGACGAGGCCAGGGTTAACCCTAAGGGCGGTGCTATTGCCATTGGTCACCCGCTTGGTGCTACTGGTGCTAGACAACTTGCTACTCTGTTGCCAGAAATGGAGCGCTCCGGGCTAGAGGTTGGTGTTGTGAGTATGTGCATTGGTACTGGTATGGGCATGGCCGGTATGTTTGTTCGGGAGTAGTTCCTTGTATAGTTTAACATTAGGTTCTTTGCATGTATGATATAACAGTGCATATGTATGTATATACGAGGTTATACGATTTTCAATCTCAAAGCAATGTTCATTTAACTGTACTCGGAGTATATGGATTAAATGCCTTCCCATATTACAAGGATAGCGTGCACTTTTCCACATAACCTGTAGCCAATTGACAAGATATCAAAGAAATATTCTCAAAAATAACATTCAGGATAAAAATGATATCCGCATACAAGTACATAGTTCAAATGCTAAAGATCACGTGAGCCCCCCCTTCGACCGCCCGGCCTTTTCAACTTTTCCACCTCCGCGGCCAATTTTCTAGGTGATTGTCAATTAAACGACCCCCAACCACAAACATGCGACCCTCGGCACGTCTACTGGGCCTGGAGGTCCCCAGCTCGCGAACCCTCTATGTCTGCTCGAGCTGCCGACAAGAAGCCCGTCCGCGGCCGATCCTAGCTCGCCAATTCCTGCGCAACGCCTCGACTTCTTCCGGCTCGACTCCGCTCACTGAGAAAGTGCGCCGCAAGCTCTGGGGTACGGAAAACCCGCCTGGTATGAAGGATCCGTATGGTGGACCTGGTGCATTGGAGAAGAAGTTGAGGGGGAATCAGAATGTTCAAGAGGAGGGTGCTGGTGAGATTGTGGAAGCGGCGGAGCCTGCTGAGGTTGCGGAGGCGGTTGGGAGGGAGGATGCTGATTATGTGCCTGCGACGTCGTGGGAGGGAATTGAGAAGATTGGGCATCTTGGGGGGTGGGAGAATTATCCTGCTACTCAGTCTGATGAGTATAGCCCGTGAGTTTGTCCGTATACATTTGGTTTCGGACGGGTGCTAAAGCGATATAGATTCATGCTCAAGCAAAAACTCACCAAGCGCGAACACATCTACCTGGCCGCTCACCAAACCGCCGTAGAACTTTGCCTACTGCACGCCCTGAAGAAGCCATTGGCGAGCATCTACAATGTTGTCGAGCACGACAAGTCCGTTTTCAAGATGATCTGGAAATGCAAGATTCAGCCGGGTGCCAATGGCCAATGGGAGGGTGTCGTCTACCCCAACAAGCAAACTGAGGCTGCTCTGGTTTACATTTTCGAGCAGATTGGTGGTCAGCCTGAGGGTGCTGTTGCGGAGGCCGCGGGCGAGACTGAGCAGGCTGAGGCTGAAGCTGAGGCTTCGGCGGAGGAGTTGGACGAGGGTGCTTATGTGTCTGAGACTTCCGGGCTTCCGTTCTTCGGGTACCAGGATGTTCGTGACAAGGGGTTCCTTTCTTTGGCTTTAAATGATCCCGCTGTCAAGTTTGCCGTATGTCCCTCCCCTGCTCGAACCCCACGATGCAGTACTGACCAGAAGTAGTTCCTGAAGAGATTCTCCCAGCTCAGTGGTCATTTCCCCGACCCTATCATCCACCCGACCTCCAACGTCAAGGAAGTTGTAGACCTCATCCTGAAGTCCTTCAATCCCAAGCCTACCAAATTGGCCGACCAGCTTTTCAACAAGGCCAGCCTTCAGAGCCGGTCGAATGTCAAGATCTTCGCCAAGAAGCAGAGGTCATCAGACCGGGATGAGGAAATGGGGAGGAAGAAGGTTATCGAGGCTGAGCTTCGTGCCCGGGGTCTTATTGCTTAATTGACAGGCAGAGGATGAGATATGTTTGATATTGGTTTATGTCGTATATGTAGTATCTTTTCTCTTCTAGCATGTCTTAACAAGAAAAAATGCTTGTACAATAGATGATTTTGTGTTAGACCATCCTCTATTCAAGATTATAGTATATACTACGGTCCAGTAGCCGACTCCTGCGCCAAACGCCTCATCCAGAATATAAAAGAAAATCACCTCTTCGCTCCAGCAGGGATCGAGAACCCTCTCGTCATGAAATCATTACCACTCTTCTTACCATCCTTGGACTCCTTGGTAAATAGACTGTTAATATTCTCATTGCCTCCCATCAACTTCTTCCTCTTCTTGCGCTCACTTTCCTCTTCCAAGACCTTCGCGGTCAGCGATGCCGTCGCTGCATTCTTAATACCAGTGTTTGTCGTTGGAGTAGATGTGCCACTGCGGCTGTTGGTTGTCTTCCCAGCTCCGGTGGCTTCGGGCTCGTTTGTAGAGTCGCCGTTAACGTTCTTCTTGCGCTTCTTCGAGCCGGGGGCTTTCTTGAGGGAATGCGTAAGGCCTTGCTCGGCGAGTTTCTGACCGCGGGCGATGAGGCGTTGTTTATCGGTTTCTTGGGGTGGGAGGATGTTGATTATATTGTCTTCGGTGTAGGATTCGTTGCACTGCGCCAGTTAGCCATATCGCTCCCCGTGGGATAAAATCGGAACGGGCGTAAACTCACCTGCAAGCATTTATCCCCCTTAAGCTGCCTAACCGCCTCCTCAGAAAACACATGTCCACAAGGCACCAGATAAACCGACTTGACGCCAGGCCCCAACACCTTCGCCGTAATCGGACAAATCCACCCCTCCCTCTTCTCCCCCTTCCCAGTTCCAGTCTCCCGTCGATGTTCCTCCCCACGCTCCGTATCAACCTCAAACCTTAACTCCACCACATCCCGTAGACTCTTAACACGCCCGCACAGAAGCTCCTCGCAGTCCGCCTTGGAGCTGATTCCTTCTGCCTCCTCGCCGGGGAGCAGGAACTTGAGGACGGCGTCTTTGTTGTAGAGGTTTCCCGTGCAGTCGGAGACGATGGGGCGAGCTAGAGGGGCATGTGAGAGGGGACAGGTTGTCCAGAAGTGGGATTGTACTTCGCGCTGGGCTTCTTTGACTTGCGCAGTGCTGGGGGATTTGGCGGCTTCGCGGACGAGTTCGCGGCGGGTAGGGATGCTGGTTTTGTTAGTATGGTTTTGCAAATGAGATTCTTTGTATAAGCTTACCTTCCTCCGTCGTTACCCATTTTGACTATAGCTATGAACGAGAATGTAGTGTCAATGTTGTAATGTACAATCACCGCGCGCCACAAATTGATAACTAGCGGATGACTAAGACCCCGGATTAGATGCGATGTTATCACCAGCTGGCCAGAAGCTCTCCGCATTAATTGTTAGCAAAGGTACAGAGTACAACGGGGAATTGAATGAGAAGAATCGGTGTCCACTCAATGTCATCATGATCTTCTCTCAGAGCTCGCTTTTCCTCGCTGTGAGCTTAGCAGCGTCGACAGTAGTCGCTACGAAGGATGGCTCGTCTCGACCGCGAGGTGTTGCTCCGGAATGTATGTTCACCCATTGGGACTATACCATTTGATGACCTGAAGTTAATAATATGCTGCAGTCGCCAAATTCTACAAAGACCCGGATATTTTCGCCTGTATCTCCCACCCAGCACTCCAAGTCTCCTCCTCCGCCATAAACGACGACTACTGCGACTGTCCCGACGGCAGCGATGAACCCGGCACATCAGCCTGCTCGCACATCTCCCACCACTCCCCATTATCCGTTGCCGATCGCCCGGGGGCCAATGATCTCGATCTCACCTCTGCCCTGCCGGGATTCTACTGCAAGAACAAAGGCCACCGGCCCTCGTATGTCCCGTTCCAACGGGTCAACGATGGTATCTGTGACTACGACTTCTGCTGCGACGGCAGTGATGAGTGGGCCCATGTAGGTGGTACCAAGTGCGAGGACCGATGCAAGGAACTCGGCAAAGAATGGCGGAAGAAGGAGGACAAGCGGCAGAAGTCGATGACCGCTGCGTTGAGGAAAAAGAAAGATTTACTGGTTGATGCTGGGCGTCAGGAGAAGGAGATTGAAGATGATGTGCAGCGTTTGGAGACGGAAATTGAGGCGCATGAGATTAAGGTCAAGAATCTTGAGACGGATCTGGAGGAGGTGCAGAAGCAGGAGCAGAGCAAGCTTGTTAGGGGGAGAAAGAAGGGGAAGGTTAATGTGCTGGCTGAGGTGGCTAAGGACCGGGTTGAAGAGCTTCGGGAGAACTTAATTGAAGTTCGTAAGGAGCGGGACGAGACTCGCTTGCAGGTTAAGGAACTCGAGGCCATTTTATCCAAGTTCAAGGAGGAGTATAATCCCAACTCCAACGATGAGGGCGTCAAACGTGCGGTTAGCAGCTGGGAGGAGTATGCTGCCAAGGGTCACAGCGATGGAAACCACGCCCGGGATCGGGACTTGGATGAGATCTCCAAGCCTGACGACGAGAAATCGGGAGTCAACTGGGAGCACTGGGAGAATGAGGAGGACAGCTGTGAAATGGATGCTGGTGAGTTTTCTACATCTCGGTTCTATCTATGTGGTACTAACCATTACAGTCTATCATCTTGCAGCCTACCTTCCTCCATCGCTGGTTAGCTTCCTTGAAGACCAGTTCATTGTCTTCCGTGGCTTCTTGGAAAAGAACGGCTTCCTATCCAAGAAGTCCGTGGAGTCCGGCTCCGAATCTCAGGCCGTGCAGGATGCGCGCGAGGCTCTTAAGGCAGAAGAAAAGAGCCTTGGAGAGACCCGGAAACAATTGCGAAACAGGCGAGAAGACCTGGAAATCAACTACGGCCCAGCATCCGTTTTCCGGGCGCTCAAGGGTGTGTGCATCGTTCGCGACGCTGGCGAGTACACCTACGAGCAGTGCTTCCTGGACCAGACTAAGCAGAACTCGAAGAAGGGCGGTGGATCGATGCGGATGGGCAACTTCCAGCGCATTGGCAGCACCACCATCGAAGAAGTCAACGAGACGGGCGACATTGTGACTGTGGAGCGAACTACCCTGGAATATGTACGGGGCCAGACGTGCTGGAACGGACCGGCGCGGTCGACCAAGGTGGTCTTGGAGTGTGGAGAGAACAATGAGATTCTGAAGGTGAGCGAAGATGAGAGGTGCGTGTACTCGATGATTGTCACTACGCCGGCCGTCTGCGCCGGAGGAGAGGAAGAGGACGCGGCCCCAAGGGTCAAGGACGAACTGTAGCAACAAC
The DNA here is from genome assembly GCF_000600275.1 of Aspergillus ruber CBS 135680. NCBI lineage: Eukaryota > Fungi > Ascomycota > Eurotiomycetes > Eurotiales > Aspergillaceae > Aspergillus > Aspergillus ruber. Next base: position 148,717 of record NW_024467318.1, on the reverse strand, counting down.
ACCAACTCAAGTTAGCGTTTACTACTATTTAGCAATTTTCTTCGTGAAATTAGCATAACACGAGCTACGACTACAATTGGACAATAAGGTCCCAAGATGGATATGTGTATTCAAATATAAACATGCATTGCAATCCTAATCACCATAGTCATAGTCCACCGCCGGAAATTGCACTCGGAGACGATGGAACGGGTCGGAATCGGAACGGTCCGCTTTGGTGCTATTCACAAGGGAGTGGATATTGGGCACATTTAGTGCTGTTTACATTATTATTTGACTCTCTTTGAAGAGAAGAAGACATACCTTGCACGAGCTGCAAGAGCAAGAGTTGCAGTTGCCGGAGCAGCAGTTGCATGCGCAGGGAGACATTGTGAAAGTTGGTAGTGGTTTGACTGAAAAGTCTTTAAAAAGTATTTGAAAGGCTTGTAGTAGATTGAGAGGATTCGAGCTGATGAAGAGAAGAGAGGACGGAGAGAGGAAATCGACGACGTTTATATACCTTTTCTCCCGGTCTACATCGGGGGCTATGTACTGGCTATCTGATGACGCCCCCATCCACAGCTGAAATGACGCTTTGTTCCCTGCTTGTCCAGCCAATGTAAATCCCCGATATGGATGTTTTCTTTTCTATACAAGACAAGGCAACCGCCGAAGCCAAAGTTTCTTGTTTCGGGCGGTGCTCATTGCCCGCTTCACTTTGCCGGAATGGCTTCACTGGCTTCTGTCCGATGCGGGTGGTGCCATGGATGGACTTATTCGTTCAGAGGGGTATTTTTTTTTTTTTTTTCTTTTTAATCATGCCACTCCCTTCTCTTATTCTTGCTATTATCGTTGTTACTGTAGTCGTGCTACATCTGACCTGGAAATGATTTCATGCATATGCATGTCACTAGCCCCCGATACTATCGCTGATACGGACACTCCGTCTATACTACTGTATTTACGTGACTATGCCGCAGGTCCACTTCGGAAACGATGCCCTATATTATACGGAATATACATAGAGACCAGATTGTCACTACACACAAGGTCTCTTTACAAACAGCGAGTACGGAGCACAGTGCTCAGTCCAATCTGAGTCGGACGGAGCAAAGCGCTCGCACAGACCTGAATCCGGCCATGATTATGACCTGCAAAGAAAGTATCTATCACGATACGATTTGTATTAGTCTTGTTGGGGCCACCGACTACGGAGACGAAATCAGCCTGGATTCTAATGAAAGGAGAATGATTGGCACGGCGCAAAAAAGGCGCAAATGTTACTATTATGGGTTATAGATGGATACCCGCGCAAGCCGAGGAAATGAGGAAAAGTTTTCTTGTCGATCGGAGTCAGAGAGAGGGCGAAAGGGAAGAGGAAAAGTTTACTTGGAGGCAGGCTGGTTACGGTCTTTTCCGATTTACGCAATGGGGAAATAGCAGTTTGTAAGTGGGATGCAATAGTGTTCAGAGCCGTATGCCGTATACGTGGTTGAATCTTAGGAAGATAGAGTATATGCAATACTCATAGAGCAAAGAAAACAACAAAACAACTGTCAAATGCAAAGATCTCCCAGATTCTCCCAAGGTATTAGGAACCGAACAACATGTCCAACCAGGTGACCATATCACGGACTACCTTGGGGACACATGAGTTTATACAGAGTTCACACATGGATAGTTTACGTGCAAGATGTGCAGTGGATTTCTAGTCTATGCGTATCACTTGCATACAACCAAGTCATTCGTTCAACCTTCTCCACGCAACACCACTTCACAAGTCATTCCCAACTAACACGATAACCGAGGGGTTTTTGCTTATTTCTACAACTCAAGTCAGCCGAGTTCATTCTCATACGTAGAGTCCCGTGGGATGCTACTCACGGGGCACTGGCAAGCGCCGGCAGGGCACTGGCACGAAGCACCGCAGCTGCAAGTGTGGTCGGAACCTGGAATACTTCATCAGCACAGGCACAGATACAGATACAGATGCAGATTACACGAGGCAAGTGGCTGGAAGGGGTATATCTGATATCCTGGACGATAGCGAGAATGCTATTCGGCATCGACAAGGGTGATGCTGATGATGCTGACCCCGCGCGTCCATACATTACCCCGCCATCGCCTCGACGGAATCCAAGGCAAACAGACAGAGAACAAGGAGTCCTACTTACCCATGATGATTGATAGATAAAGTTATCTGAGAAAAATCAATGAGAAATCAGATGGACAGATAGAAGTTGATGAGGAGGATAAAGAAGAATCTGAACGGTGCGGGACAGATGCGGCATTTATATCCGTCGCAGGTAAATGACTTTGGCCTCAGGCAGAACTCGTTACATTTCGATGCAGAGCACTGAACACAGAGTAGTATTGTTCTTGATACTCTTTGAACTAATCATCTTTGTTTCTGGCTTGTTGGTCCTACACTGACTTCATTGTGCCGGGCTCTTCATGTGGAGCATCCAATGATAGTACACCATATGTATCTCGATGCCTCTTGAGTTGGATATGAGTAAGACAGGCAATAGCCCTGCAGCTGAGATGTCTTGAATCCTTCAATCTGACACGTATATACACATGAGTAACTAGTTAGCAGAAGCTGCATAGCTCTGTTGACATGACAACACAACCTGTGAATTTATGATCTAATTGAGCCAAAAGGAAGGCCAGGGTTATCCCAGAGCTACAGGAGCAAACATGGGTTCTTTGGGGCAGAATATGTATTAAAGCTACAACCCAACTGACAATAAGCGTGTCAATCCATAGTCGCTTGACCTGGAACGCTGTCGAAGGTGAAATCAATAGCATCGTATCAGATCGACTCACTCTGAGCTCATTTGAGCATGAATCAGTCTACCTTAATTCTTTGTTTGTTTACAGAGTAATGTAAATATATAAGAAGCCACAAACGAAGCCCAATTGAAAGACAAAAGACAACTCGACTTGTTCTTAGTTTGATTTCATCACAGTATCCTCTTCGCTCCTGAAGATAACCATACATTGCATTATGATTCCTTGTAGCGCATAAATCTTGTCCACACCAGAGACCAAAGTGCCATTAGTTGATACTGGACGAGGTGGTATCGAAGCCACTCATGCCTTGAGTTCTATGAACTCTTGGTAAGGGTCGTTAATAGAGACTGGTGTCTAAGCACCTCGGACTTATTTGTTCGGCAATCAGATATCTTGGGTATATGTCAAGTAATAAGGAGTCCAACACACGCTTTTCAATGCTAAGCATACCGGCACTTCATAAATATCTTTATCAATTTCTGCTAAATTCACATGTACATAATAGTGAAGACACCTTTGGCGACGTACGCACGTGACAAACCCTATGTTCACCGCCTTCCCGATCATCCGCGAAATTTTATTGTAGCTTCCCATAACTTCCCTGCATCTTGCTGTCGACTACTCTTTGCGTTCATTCCTACGACTTTCTTTTTATACGTCAAGAACTGTAGCCCCGCGCTATGATGCCGCCTGCATTTGAATTTCAGGGCAATCGCGGTGGCGACCGACGCCACAATCCCAGACACAATTTCACGTTTCGTTATGCGCGTCCTCACATCTCCGAACGGCCGCTTCTCAGATCGACACGGGAAACCACCCCAGAACCCCTTGTGTCCGCTGGCCAAACAGGGGAGCAGAAATCGGCTATGAAGTTCGCACCATTAGCCGACCTCAGCGACAGCGAAGAGGAAGACATGGATGTCTCCGATGACGACGCATCGCATCCTCGCAAGAAACGCGCACTTGAGAACGGCGACACGGCTCCTGCTCCGGCTCCGGCCCCGCCTGCTCCAAAGTGGTCTAACCCGGATCCATATACAGCCTTGCCCCCGCCCGATGAGAGCCAAACGAAGAAGGTCGACGTGGTAAAGTTGATTCGGAAATCTCGCGCGGCGGCGAGCGCGGCGGATTCGCAAGCGACCCAAGCGGACACGGCGGTAACGACTAATGAAGATTTTATCTCGTTAGGTGATTTGCCTGGTGGCAATGACGATGAAGAGGATGAAGAAGATGAAGTTGGGAATCCCAACGCTCCAGATAATGCACCCAGGGGACCTAGGGCAGGTGACTCTGCATTTGGTCGGAAGAGAACCTATGACGACGAGTTAAAAGGGCATTCTAAAAAGACAGGAAAGCCAATCAGCCGGTATTACCCCGACGCCTCTGTCCTCGATGAATGGAGGGTTCGTCAATCGCAGTCAGGGACTCCTTGGCTTACTCTCATGCCGCCCACATTACACCCTGGCACAAGACTGCACAATGAAATTGTGAGCTTCTTCCATTGGGTCAAACCTAATTCCTTTGAACAAATCGTCCGGGAAGATCTAGTACTGAGGCTGCAATCCGCGTTCTCGCGGCGATACTATGGTGTCCAAATCCGTGCCTTTGGCTCCTTTGCTTCTGGAATGTATCTTCCTACTGCAGATATCGATTTGGTCTTATTATCAAGTAACTTCATCCGCACAGGCGTCAAGACCTTCGGAGAGCGGAAAGGCCAGATCTATGCATACTCTGCATTTCTCCGCTCTACAGAAATCGCTGTCCCCGGCTCGATTGAGACTATTGCTCATGCGCGAGTCCCAATTCTGAAGTTCGTGGACAAGTTGACTGGTCTCAGAGTTGATTTGTCATTTGACAACGACAGTGGCCTAATTGCCAACCGCACATTTCAACAATGGAGATCTGAGTATCCTGCTATGCTGCCTATCGTCTCCATTATCAAGCAGTTTTTGCTCCTGCGCGGTCTCAATGAAGTCGCGACTGGCGGATTGGGTGGATTATCCATTACTTGTCTTGTCACTAGTCTTCTCCAACACCTGCCGCACGGCCATCTTGAGCCGAACCTAGGCAGTGTTCTTATGGATTTTTTCGACTTCTACGGTAATAATCTGGATTATGAGAAAGTTGGGATACGACTCAATCCGCCGGGCTATTTCAACAAGGTAGGCTTCGATCCAAGGAATGAGGTATAGGACTGAATTAACGAAAGCAGAGAGTCTACAATGACAATCGCCGCCTTACAATTGAAGACCCCAACAATGCTAGCAACGACGTCTCAGGTGGTACTAGGGAAATCGCGTTGATCTTCCAATCCTTCTCTGATGCATACCGGAAGCTCAAAGAACGGATGATTTCAGCCTCGATGGGACAGTTTACCCATACCAGCATTTTGGACACTATCATTGCCGCAGACTACGACGAGTATACGGAGCAAAGATGGCAGTTGCGTCAAGTTTTTGATAATGACCCTCGGTTCGAGCGTTTTCAGTCACTTACGCCTCCGCCACCACCCCCGGGTCCTCCACCAGCTGACCCTGCTTCTCCGCCGCCGCCGCCGCCTTCCCGTCCATCAGCCAACTTAAGATCATCACAGCCTCCTTCACCTCCTCCTCCATCGGAAAAGCTGACTAAAGCACAACGGAGGCATAATGCAGGCAAAGATCGCGCTACTCGGTTAAGACGACTACGTCCGGATTTACATTCTATTCCAGATTCTATTAGCAACGACCAAGCGATGAAACTCGGCAGTTACAAGTCACAGAGTGGCATGGATAGAGACTTGATGATCCGAGAGAAGGCTTTAAACCTGAGAGGGTCATGAATAGTCTTCTGGAAAGAAAGGCTGGATAGCCTTTCCTTATTTTCTTGCCGTTGATATGCTAGTGCATGATCGATGATTGTACCATCGTGCGGTCTCATTTATCTCCTTACTATCCCCTATTCTGTCTTGATATGCGATACCCATTCACATGTATTATGTGGTTTGCCGTTTTTGTATTCTTCAAAATTTATAGAGGCGGAGTGGTATTCCTTTTTCTTTTTCTTTTTTTTTTTTT